>NC_042998.1:110585150-110610150 GCF_006345805.1 Octopus sinensis | reverse complement strand
ATATTGTAAGTAAAGAGGTTAAAAACTCATCAAGTACTCCGAATTGAAAGTGGAAATAGAATGCGAGATGGTAATATAAAATGATACCCGTGGTGATCGGAGCGTTGGTCTCAATCCTGGACAGTATATACTTCGAAATAGAAATGCTGATATAGACCAAGCAACAACTCATCAGTGGTTGAGAGGTTCGGGGCTGAAAGAAGAGACTGGAGGTTTCATATTGGCGGCAGGATATTAAAGCCTGTTTACAAAGAACTACAAGTCTAACGCTAGTCAAAACGGTACTGATCCTAAATGCAGATTATGCGACACCTTTGACGAAGCAATAGACCATCCAGTTTCGGGATGTGCTGTGCTGACACCAAACGAAATACAAGAATCGCCATGACAGGGAAGGGCAGTATTTACATGGGGAAAACATGTAAACAATACAAAATAAGCATTCCTATTTACTGGTATGAACATCACCACAAATCAGTCGTTAAAGATAAAAATCTCAATATCCTCTGGAATATTCCAGCCAATACTGACAGAACGATCGAAGCTCATCGACCAGACATAATTATTAAAGACACGAAAGAACACACTTGTAGACTAATAGATGTTCCCACTGATAAAAAAATACATCAGTAAAGGAATTTGACACATTAAATAAATATAAGGACCTGGAAATTGAAATACAAAAGATGAGGCATCTTAAAGAAAGAATTGTTCCTGGTATTGTAGGTGCCTCAGGTATGATAAAGAAGTGATCTCAGAAACATGTATGCAATATTGCAGGAGAATCATATCTCAGAGTAATCCAAAAGATTATGCTGACAAGTACTGCCCTCATGCTTAGAAAAACCCTATCCATTTTAAATGTCTGTGTTGTATTACATAAATATATTTTGCTACTGCCCCTGCGATTTCTCTTCCCCAAGATTCAGTCATACTGTAACATCTCTTATCCTTCAATCGTCCCCGGAGGCTGAGTATGTCTTGGCAAGTGATTATAACGAACATGCAAATTAAAAGATAATAATAATAAAAATAATAATAATAATAATAACAATAATAATAATAATAATAATAATAATAATAATAATAATAATAATAATAATAATAATAATAATAACAACAACAACAACAACAATAATAATAAGGGTGGTAGTGGACAAGAAGCACATCCTATATTATATAGTTGATGTTACATGCCCCTTTGAACCATGAATAGTCAAGAAGGAAGGCGAAAACATAGATAAATACAACACGCTTTGGTAAGAAATAGCCAAGCTATGGAAATAAAGAAGGTGAATATAGTGCCAATTATTGTTGGGTCCTTGCGAATAGTATCAGAAGGCATCAAGGGGAATAGAAAGGAAATTATTAATTGATACCAGGCTTACTATCCCTACAGGAAGTGCAAAAAATCGTGTTAACTGGAACGGCTTATGTACTGAGAAGAGCATTATCGCTGTGAAAACAACACCCATTCATGAATTTATTTATTCATTAACTTTTTAAATACATATTTATCTGTGAATTTTCGTGTGTAATCTGGGAATGCATACAATGAGCTTCTCTGCCCTAGGTGTACGGAAAACACTCGGCGAGAAACGGAAGAAAATTTGTAGAAAGAAGGAAAAATAATAATAATAATAATAATAATAATAATAATAATAATAATAATAATAATAATAATAATAATAATAATAATAATAATACAACGGCTACAGAAGGTAGCTCACAGAAAGACAAAAACAACAGCAACAAAATCAACGACACAGGAATTAATAAAAACGATAGCATACAGGCTATCGACCCCACTCCCACTTTTTCTGCGGCTACAGAACATAGCCTAGCCAGAGAAACATACAAAAACATAACCAGCAACAACTTAGAAAGTAACAAGTATAACAACATTGCTACAAAAAAAGCAACAACAATAATAATTGTAAGAATAGTGATAATAACAGTGGTGGTGATATTACTTAATTATTTTTTGTACCCGGAGCGGATCTATTTCATTTGGTTGCCAGCATTTCAAAAACGAAAGTTTATCAAAAATTTTAAAATTTGGCACATTACTATACCTTTCCAAGCTGAATTGCTAGAGTTATTTCACTTTTTCCTGAAAAACGTTTTTAAAAAGGTCGAGAGGTTTAAAATTTGACCATTTTCACCCAGTCAGGAAACAATATTTAGAAGCTGTCATTTTGTGCGTGACTGCACAATTTGTCAACATCCAGAAAATAGCATGTGTTGTCAATAAAGAGTAAACAACACGTCTTTTGTAGTTTTAAACATTGCGATAGCACGAACTTTAAAGATTTTTGTAAAAAAAACGTTATTTAGCTATCATTTTTAGCACACCTCACAACTACCATAGTGACAAAAAGAAATGAGTAAACAACATATTTTTTTAGTTTTAAGCATTCACCATGCATTTGATGCAATAGCACGAACTTAAAAGATTTATTTAAAAACAAAATAGCACATAACAAATTAAATATTTTTAAAAAAAAGCACTTTGAGGACCAGTTAATAAGTTCACATGCCCAATTGTAAACAGATACGTAAAGCAACTGCTTTCAATATATTTGTCAACAGGTATTTTCTCGCAGACAAAAGATTTCTTATTGTCCGCTTGTTACGAGGGAAACAAGTATGAATGTATCTGTGGCTTACGATTGACTAAAATTACCCAATATTTTCAAACTTCAATTGTTAATAACTCTTTATTTATTGTGTCTGGGGAGAGTCATTCTCTTTTAGTGCCTTTTAAACACACTCACCGGTCTGATTTCCACCCATTAACTTATTCATTTTTACTAAAATTTTCGTTGTGTCTTGCAAACTTTTTAATAGTAGTTGATTCTGTCCTCTATCAGAACTGCATTCTTTTTTGTGTGCATGTGTGTGCTTCAGTATGCGTGCGCATACACATATGTATATATGCATGTTTGTGTGTGTGTATGTATATATATACACGTGTATTCATTGTGCCCGTTTGTATGCATGTATGTATGCATGCATGTATGTGTGTATGTATGTGTATATGCTTATATGTGTGTGTAAGCATATATATTTGTATGCAGTGTGCACGTTTGTATGTATGTATTCTGCATATCAATGTGCTTGTGCGTTCATGTTTGTATGTTTGTGTATGTGATTTGTGTTTGTGTGTGTATGTGTGTGTGCGTCAGTGTGTGTGTATCTGTGTGTACCTCTGTCTGCTTGTGTGTGATTGTTTGTGTGTGTCTGTGTATGGGTTTGGGTTTGTATGGATTTGTGTGACTATATAAACTGTGGGTATTGTAGTATGACACCTTCTATGTATATTTCCTATTTAGTACTGGAGATGTTTCATTAATGAAGACGTACTCATTATTATTTATTTATAGCGAAAATTATTTTCACGTCATCCATTAACCTATAAAAGTGTATCATTACACTGAATATGAAATCAATTCGAACAGAATTGATGCTGGCAGCCAAACTCAGTAGATCCCCCGGAGCTTATCCTCCGAAGGTGATTACAAGTTAGCAATGGGTTCCCTGGGAACTCACTCGGCATTATAGAAAAGCGGTTAGATCTCTCTCAAATCAAACCTAACATTTAGCTGTTCATGCGAACATTTCAGAGAAATGGTGCCAACCCCACTCTGAATGTGCCGGTATAAACTTTGCGCGCGTGTGTGTGTGTGTGTGTTGTTATTGCGTCCCTAAGCCTGGAGCAGCAAGCAAGTTAGAGCTGGTGTTGTAAATGGGGTGACCCTTTACATGAAAATCTCAACTAAACAAACACGGGAGTAAACCCTGTAGAAAACCACTCTCATTCGTTACGATGATGTAACCTGATAATTATTCAAATGATTGTGTGAATAGAAAGACTCCCCTGGGTATCCAAGACACCGGAGTTACCGCGCCCAGCAGCCCCTCCTCCTCCTCCCCGAAGGCTACTGAGTGACAGACCATACTACACCCAGTCCTGGTCCAAATACACAACGCGCTTGTAAACACAAGTGGCCTAACGAACTGAACCAAAATGCATCGTTAAATGAGCGTGTGTGTGTGTATGTATTTATAAATATATATCAAAGCATATCGTGGCCTAAAGTTATACTGGTAGCCATGCATTGCTCACTGCTATTCAAAACTATATACATGTTTTTCTTTAAATCAAATTTAGAGAATATTTTGATATCAACAACAATATTCGTTTGCCGTTTGTATATATTTCATTGTTTATTCTTGTAAAATATTGAACTGTATGGCATTGTTCTAAATTTATTTTCTTATTTGTTTAGGAAAACATACTTACAAATAATGCCGTATTGGTTTCTCTAAAGAATTATTTGCTTATTATACCTTTATGTATGAGTGTTGTTTATATGAGTGTGTCTGTTTACGAAGTACATGTTTCTGTATGATAATGTATCTACTTGTTTCTAGTTATCTCAGTATATTTATTTCAGTATTTCTTTTCAGTGTTATAACTGCGTAGTTAAATGTGGAGCAATGTAGAACAATTATTTTGTTGATATCCATGCATTCGGTAGACGTCGGTGATGTTTTTGTCAGAATTGTTCCATTAAAACGATAATAAAATATCTGATTGAGAATGAGTTAAGCGAAGCTTTGCGGTTGAGAAAACGGACATAAAATTCTCTCAGACGAGAATAGTACCAGTTGTTGTACATGTTATTGTTTTTATTGTTAATGCTATTGTCGTTGTGGATGTGTAGTTCCTTATTAGCCCTGGAAATTTTGGGGGAGGAGTCAGTCGATTAGATCGACCCCAGTGTTTCACTAGTACTTAATTTATCGATCCCGAAGGGATGACAGGTAAAGTTGACATCGGCGGAATTTGAACTCAGAAATACCTATTTCTTTATTACCCACAAGGGGCTAAACACAGTGGGGACAAACAAGGACAGACATAGGTATTAAGTCGATTATATCGACCCCAGTGCGTAACTGCAGAAATACCGTTACACACTTCGCCCGATGTGCTAATGATTCTGCCAGCTTGCCTTTCAAATTTTCGCAGAAAATTTGGGGAGGAGTTAGGGCGATTACATCGACTCAGTGTTCAGCTGGTACTAAATTTATCGAACCCGAAAGGATGAAAAGCAAAATTGACCATGGCGGAATTTTAACTTAGAACGAAAGGATGGATGAAATGTTATTGCATTTTACCAGGTGGTGCTAACGATTCTGCCAGCTGACCAATCATAAAAATAATAATCATAACGAAAACATAAAATGCATCGGAGGAGCTATGTATAACCTGTGCGCGGATAAATGTTTTCGCAAATTATAGTGTGGCTTACCCATGCTTTGTAAGTGAACTGAATTAATTTTTTTTAAATATCACCATTATACGTATTTATACTCTGGTGAAATTAAGAAATCAACTCGTAAATAAACGAAATAGTCGAATCCGTCATTGTACACACACACACACATACACATACACACGCATATACACACAGACAGACACACACACACACAGTCGCTTATGTATGTATGTACGCACAAACGTCTATGCGCATAAGTACACCATGATCTATACATACGCACACGAGGGTCAATTCATATGAAAAAGAAAGTGAACAAATTAATATGCCCACTTGTCTATCGGGAAATATGTAAGTTCGATTACTTTTAAATTTGATTTCTTTTTCAAGCTAATCAAACCAAATGTTCACCCAATATAAACAAACCAGATATTCATCCAATGAGTATTTCTGCCAAATGTAGAAAAATCGATCAGCCGTTTTCCGGTAATTTTGCCAACAGACAAAGACGAGTGATTACAATACCTGTGTTAGGGTGAGGATAATAATCCTTTCTACAATAGACACAAGATCTGGAATTCTGGGGAGGGTGTTTTAGTCGGTTGCATCGACCCCAGAACCTGACCTGTACTTAATTTCTCGCAGTCGAAACGATAAAGTCGACCTCGGCGGAATTTGAACACAGAAAATATCGGCAGACGAAATACCACCTTAATAATAATAATAATAATAATAATAATAATAATAATAATAATAATAATAATAATAATAATAATAATAATAATAACAATAATAATAAAATCAGATATAGAAAGATTATATATACAATGTATAGAAGGTGGTAGAGGCCTTATCACCATAGGACTGCAAAAATATCTACTTCAGAAGGAAGGAAAACTGATACAAATAGCGGCGAAACACGAGCAAATCAAAAAACTGTTCTCAGTATTTAAGGAAGCTGAAAAATACAAACAAGAAATCATACCACCTAATAAATATGAAGAAGAAGAAGAAGAAGAAGAAGAAGAAGAAGAAGAAGAAGAAGAAGAAGAAGAAGAAGAAGAAGAAGAAGAAGAAGAAGAAGAAGAAGAAGAAGAAGAAGAAGAAGAAGAAGAAGAAGAAGAAGAAGAAGAAGAAGAAGATGATGATGAAGAAACAACAAAAGCTATAAAACAAATGAAATCCAAACTAAAAATAGAACAGCAACGAACCATGATAAAACGATGGCAAGAAAAGCTCCTTCATGGTAAATACTGGACTAAACTAAACGCAAAAGAAAAAGACAAAGAAAAATCCCAGCAATGGTTGAGAAGCTCAGGACTCAAAGCAGATATAGAGGGATTTTTAATTGCAGCACAAGACCAAAGCCTCCCCATCAGAAATTACCAAAAACATGTAATGAAAAAAAATATAACAAGTGACTGCAGAATATGTGGAAATGGACAAGAAACAATAAATCATATTATCTCTGGCTGCCCAGTCCTGGCTAAGAAGGAATATATTCACAGACATGACAGAGTTGGAACCTACATAAACTGGAAGCTATGCCAACATTATGGAATAACAATAGAAGAAAGATGGTATAGGTACACACCAGAAAAGGTCACAGAAAACGAGAAAGCAACCATACTCTGGGATATGCCGATACACACAGACAGAGAAATTAAGGCCAACAGACCAGATATAGTTGTCAGAGATCATGAAGGAAAAAAATGCTTTCTAATTGATATATCAATACCGGCTGATGACAACGTGTCTCTAAAAGAAATGGAGAAACTTTCAAAATACAAAGACCTGGAAATAGAGGTAACCAGAATGTGGAATCTAAAAACAGAAACAATTCCTATCATAGTAGGTGCATTAGGCATGATAAAAAAATATTCAAACAAATACATAACAAAGACACCAGGACTTACAAACACATATAACATACAGAAAATTGCACTACTAGGCACTGTACACATCCTACGCAGAACACTTTCCATACAATAACCATCAGAGCATCACAACAAATCACAGCACATACCTAAGGCACACAGAGCTGCGCTCGGTAGTGAAGTGAAAGCACGCTACAAAAATAAAATTACTGAATGATAATAATAATAATAATAATGATAATAATAATAATAATAATAATAATAATAATAATAATAATAATAATAATAATAATAATAATAATAATAATAATAATAATAATAATAATATAATAATAATAATAATAATAATAACAATAATAATAATAATAATAATAATAATAATAATTATCCTTTCTTTATTGGTCACAAGGCCCTAACACAATAACATATAGTGACTATTCAGCACAAGGTACATGTGGGGTTTAAAACTGAGAATGTAAATAATAAAAACAACAAAAAGTTAACAATCTAACAACAAAATTCCCGAGTAAGGGTGAGTTCCACGTAGGGTTAACAGGGCGCCCTACTCATCCTGGTCACCCCGACTGCCAAGGGCACGCAAGGTAAGCACCCCTCTACCCTTCAGCTGCTCCGGCTTCACCTCCTCCTCCTTCTTCTTCTTCTTCTTCTTCTTCTTCTTCTTCTTCTTCTTCTTCTTCTTCTCTTCTTCTTCTTTTCCTCCTCCCGCCTTTTTTCTTTTACTTTGCATGCTATAAATATGTCCCTTCTTTTATTGTGTATACCGTGTATACTTATCGGAGATGGCTACCGGTTCGCGATTAAATCTACGTACCAGAATGCACTGTCAGACGGGCTTGTCCGAGATGCGCGCAGAGTGACGATACCGTTCAGCACACCCTCGTTCAGTGTCCAAGCATTTCTGACTTGTGGAGTTATGTTGAACAACTGTTCTCGCGTGAGGTACGGATCCGTCTGTCAGTCCAATCTGTAGTGATGATTGCATCGCGGTGATTCTTCAATCGGGCAGGCAAGGCAGTTTTCCTTTGCCTGATGGCAGCGACGAAAGATGTTGTTTGGTGGATAAGGCTGAAAGGCATGAGGATAAATACAATCCTCTTTGGTAGACCTCTCATAAAGTTCTTCAAGATTCAATTGAAAAGGAAAATGAGAGTGGAGAAGGAAGTGCTGTCCTCGAGTGAGTTTATTGAAAGGTGGGTTAAAGTTGCAAAAATAGCAATAGTGAATGGTACCTCTCTAAGTGTAGATTTGTAAGAGAGAAGGAACTGGAGAGGGCACTTGCTCCTGGGGTTTCATGGAAATCTTGGACAGTAGGGTTCCTCGATTATCCCTAGAGGCCCTCCTGCATAAGGAGGGCCACATCTCTATCATCTTCCCACCACTTTTTTAAACATTTGTATGCTATGCACGTGTCCCTTCGTTTTCAGTGTATGCCATGTATACATACTAGCTTTCTTTATTTCTTTTATTTTTTTTTATCATTTCATTATTTGTAAACCTCAACACTTTATATCTGTCTTTGTATTGTCTCCCTCATCCTTCACCCTTGGTGCAAATAAATGAAATTATTATTATTATTATTATTATTATTATTATTATTATTATTATTATTATTATTATTATTATTATTATTATTATTATTTTCATTATCATTATTATTATTATTATTATGCTGTTGTTGTTTACAAAGTTCGATGATAATCGAAAAGAAATATTGTCAAAGGTTTTCAAGTTATAGTGATCATAACCATTTTTAGATATGATTACGTTGTTTAATGCATTACTGCTTCCGTACTGCAGTATAATATCAAAAGGTTGCTATTTTAAGTGGATCATGCAACCTGGGACAACAACGTTATTAACAGCCTGTCTGTCTAGTTATACCTCAGATGAATTTCTACACCATTTCATATGAATGCACAAAGCTGTCGCTCTATCTCCTATTTCCTTACCCAAGGTTTTGGCGCATACATATGGGCGGTGTTTTAATTTTAATGTTACATTTCAAGATATCATTATTACTTTTACTTTCCATGTTTATTTAATTTTTAACATTTTATCAAATTCATATATTTCCTACGTTAAATTAACATCCTTGAAGGGCTTGCAAAATATCGTTGTCATGGTGTTGATAGTTATTATTATTGCGTTATATCAGTGTATATATGTATGTATGTTTATATATATATATGTGTGTGTGTGTGTGTGCGTATGCGTGTGTGTGTATTTATATGTATATATGTATCTATGGATATATATATATATATATATATATATATATATATATATATACTTATATATATATACAAACATATATATATATATATGTATGGATATATATAATACTTACACACATACATACATACATAAATACATATATATACATATATGTATATGTATATATATATATATATATATATATATATACATATATATGTGTGTGTGTGTGTGTACGTATGTACACTAACATACGTACATAAATATATCGTTCATATTATTACATTAATTTAATTTTCTGTTCAATGTTCTAAACTATTTGTGCAAACGTTAATGACATGAAGTGATTATTCCATTTAACTCGATGCATAACGGGAAAATTAAGAACTACATATAGCGACACATAAACAGATATGTTATTGTCTAGATACCTACTTAAATTGATTGATCCGTATGTTTGCACATACACATGCAAATTAATATATATATTGAGGGTGTGAGAATTCTGAAGCTATACGAATGTCTAGAAACAGAAGCGTAAGTAATAAAGAGATGGGGATACACAGACGCACACAATTGTATATGTATATATGATATATGATATAATATATATATATATATATGTATATATATATATATATATATGTGTGTGTGTGTGTGTGTGTATATATATATGTATTTATATATATACATATATATACATATATATACACACGTGTGTGTATATACACATACATAAATGTATATATATGTGCGAGTGGGTATACATATATGTATGTATATGTATGTATATGTGTATCTGTGTGTACGTACATGGGTATGTGTATATATATGTAGATATATGTATATATATATGTATATGTATGTGTACGTATGTATGTATATGTACATGTATGTATATGTGGGTATGTATGTATATGTATAGATATATGTGAATATGCGGGTGTGTATATGTGTATATATATATATATATGTAGATGTACAAGTGAGAGTCTCCCCACTTACCTAAAACTCTATTTTTCTATTTATATTTTTTTATTTTTTTATTTTTTTATTCTTTTATTTATTCTTTTATCTACTTTACCACCGATTCCTTTGACCACTCCCCTAATAATGACAGTTTTGCGCCATGCCTACCCCCCAAAAAGTCCCCCACCACCACCCATTTAAACCTGCCTAAATGTATAAATGCCAAAACAACTCTTGTCTACTAGCTTCCTGATGATTTCTTTTGAATGAAACAGTTCTAGTCCTGTAGAAGCTCCTTCTATAAAATAAATTAATTTACTCTGCTATGTATTGAGTACCTTATTTACTGTGGTTAACCCCGACTCAACCCGGGACCTACATAAATATATATATATAAATATATATATATATATATATATATACACCACACATACACACATATTTATGAAAATTATATATAAAATATATGTACGTATGCATATAGCTGTTCTGGTAGCATATGTTCTGTTTGTCAAAGAGGTAGATAGACACAAGAGAGACAGGTAAGAAGATAACTATATTGATGAAGTTAACAAATGATAGGCAGACAATATGTGAAGATGACTTAATGTAATATGGTTGTGTGTATGTGCATGTGTGTCCGTGAATGTGTGGGTATGTGCATATGAGTGCATGTATGCATATATAAATATGAATGTGTATGTACATGTCTATATACATACATATATATCTACCTCTGTCTATCTATGTACACACACATATGATAAAACGAGTGGTTTATATGTGGTAGCTTACTGGTAAATTACTGGTACTTTCACAATGTTTGTTATGCAATATGGTATATGAAAGACGGAAGAAGGAATATACGAGAATTTTTATTAATCACGACAATTGTTTCGATACATCTAGCATCGATCCATCACGAGTGGGATACTGAACTGGTTCAAGAGCACCCGACGTTGCACATGTGTCTCGTAGGGTGATAAATAGATATAACTAGATATTATCATGATCATGATAATAATAATAATTATTATTGTTGCCTTGATGCAGTACTAGGCAGTGGCTCTCATGGCTTCTGTTGCTAACTGTTTGGAAGTGTTATTATGTACATTGATATATTCATATATATATATATATATATATATATATATATATATATATATATACACCACACATACACACATATTTATGAAAATTATATATAAAATATATGTACGTATGCATATAGCTGAATTAGGTACTTAAATTGAAGCACCTTTTTAAGTTGGAGTAACAAGCGCACCCAAATATATCAAACTCGGTACAGAGAAGCTAGCAACTGATATTCTCGCAGTGCATGCAGATAATAGGACCCACCTTTGTGAAGAGATCCGGTCTTGGCTCTTCAGACATGTACTTTATCTTAGATATTTTCTACATTTCCGAAGCACAGATTTCGAGATAGGTGAAATATTATTCACTTATGTATATATATTTCCTCAAACAAAACTGCACACATCCTCAATTTCATTCAAATTTTTAATAAACTTTACTAGGCCCTTCTTTATGTGTACATGTGTGCATGTATGTAAGGATATATAGATCTATGTGAATGTTAGTGTATATATTTATGTATGTATAGTTATATATGGATATACATAACTATATATCCATATAGATATACTCCACAATTTCATGTAGCATGGCACAATAAATTGTTTCATACCATTTTATATCTTCTATTGCATTATGCTTTATTACTTTTTATATTATACATCACATTATTGCATGTAAGACTTATATGTCTTAATCTATCGTATTACATAATATTTTACTTTAAAATATATCATTTTATACTTTATTTTGTCCCATACATATTTATCATATATTTTCCCAATTCTTTTTAAAACACTTCTTCGAAATTAATATTTTTTCATGTTCTTTTAAACTTTCAGTTAACATTATTTTAAAATTTTATGTTGTAATTTCATTAAAATTTTTAGTTAATTTTTGTAATTTAAAATACCTATTAAAATGTTTTTTTCATTTTCTATTTTCAAATTTTTTCAGTTATTGATATATTTCATAGCTTTCATATGTATATTTTTTGTGTATAGGCGTGTGTTTTTGCCTGTATGTTTATGCGCGGAAGTGTGTGTATTTGTGCATGTCTGTATGGATGAAAGCATGTGTAAGACAGAGTAGACTCAGTTCGGCTATACGCATAAATATATGACCGTATCTATATAGCCGTATGTCTGCATGAGTTTGCTCGTATGTGTGCTAATATGTTTGTGTATAAGTGTATATTAAGGGTGCATATATATATATATATATACATACATATGTAATGATCAATAAAGAATCTCGTGAATTCCGTTTTCTCTCTCTCTCTCTCTCTCTCTCTCTCTCTCTCGTGTTATACACACACACACGGTGGATAATTGTCAGCTCATTACAACTATTTCTTACATATTTCATAGTTGGTCTCGAGATACTTCAGCCACGTCTCTGCTGTATTCTTGGGATAGTCTTTTGTTTGTAAAATTACGTTTCATTTTGATGATTACGTTTTTTCAAACAACCTAACCTATGTTTCCACGTTTCGCCAATGACCTGGCATTGCTATTTTCTCTATTATACAATTTTTGTTATGGACGGCTAAAACTCATCCCGTCTCCTTCCATTTATCCCACTTCCACTGGCTTTGTCCTTCATGGGTATTTAAATAAGATGGTTACATGTCTATGATCCATACTATTTCCTCTCCGCAGACGTGCGCGATACGATTGTGTGTACTCCTATTATAAGTTGCATGTATGAATTGCATATATAGTGTAATATCATTAACTAATTAAAGAATACAGTACACGTGTAACAGATGATTTAAAGAAACATTGTGTCTGTGCCTATCTCTTTTATCTCTCACTGATGTGCTCTTTACATTACATTTTTGGATCGCCTTGAACCTATGGGAATACACAAGGCCTCAGCGTGATTTCTAGGAAGAGCCGCAACCTTAACAACGAATTTGTCGCTCACTGAGCGCGTCTATTTCTATGTACATACACGCACTCACGCACACACACACATACATACACACACACACACACACACACACATGCACTCACGCACACACACACACACATACACACACACATGCACACACGCCCGCACAAACCCACAAGATATAGTGCGATGTTAGGGTGTGAGTGTTTGCGTTAATTACATATTTGTCATTTATTTCACCCAGTGAATCATGGTCGTTTAGATTTTGCTCTGTTCATCCCATGTTGCAATTTCCATAACTTCATGATCTCATGTATTCTTCTATTTCAAAGATGATATTTTAAGAGAATGTTAACATAGCCAACTATTATTTTTAATGGTTTTCATTTTATTTTGATTTTATGTCACCTTGGGGGTAAATATCTTCTACTGTAGCTTCAAGTAGACCAAAGTCTTCTGAGTGGATTTGGTAGACGAAAACAAGATCTGGAAGAATCTGATTTTGTATGTATGTATGTATGTATGTATGTATGTATGTATGTATGTACGTATGTATATATGTATGAATATGCTGTTTTCTCCGTCTCCAGATGTCGCTGTATCACCACAACATTGTGACCGTTGGTTTAGATACACTGTACCAGTGTAGTAATAGTAGACAAGATGACGATGTAGACGTAATAACAACGTAACGATTGTCATGAGACACTAATCAATATTCCAAACCAACCAACCAACCGACACCTTCTGAATCCACTGCGAACTTAACTCGTACTAACACTGATTCTTTATTTTGGTACTCAGGCCACTAACACAGAGGGGACACTACAAGGACAGACACAACACCACAGTGGGGACAATAAACATAAAACGAATGAGTATGAATATTATATAATGATGAAAAATGAAATGGCTGCATGGGCCCCACTCCTCACACAGTAGTACCATTTGAACGTTTGTATACACTGTCTAGTCACTCTATCTGTTGATCTTTTTTCTTTCCTTAACTATCGTTTTTTTTTTGCTTCAAATACTTTTTCCTTTCTTTTTTTTCCGCTATTTTACCTTTTAGCGCCTCATATACGGTTCCAGCTCCAACAGATCGATTAACGGTGGCGGCTCATTGAACTTCACCAACGCTCCGGCTGAGTCAATTCTATCCCCGCACATATCTCTAAGTTTCTTATAGGTTTCCCTATCGACCACAATGGCCTTCACACTCTCTGGGTACACGTCATTGGGCAGCTTTACCCTTATGATGTGCTTGAACTTTACGACTTTTTTCTCCACCTCCTTGTTGTTAGAATAGGTCACAAAATTCCATTTTTTCTTACTTCCTATCGGTCTTCTCCGTTCTTCCTTTACTACCTTTCCTATCAAAAGTTCCTCTATACTCTTCTCTGAGTCTGGTACCTTCTCTTTCTCCGTCTCCACTGTACACAGCTTCTCCATCTCATCTTCTTGCAGTTGAGTTCTTAAGTCTTCCGTCAGTTCACCTGTCATCTTCATACTTGCTCCCTCCTTCTCTGACCCATTGTCACACACCTTAATTATTTGTTCACTTTCCTTTTCCGTCTCACTTTTATCGTCTTTCTTTCTCTTTACCTCTTTCTTTTCCACATCTACTTTCTTCTTCTTTTTTTTTGGTTAGTCGGCGGCGGGGTTACCCTACCGCTCCTTCTTTTTCTTTCCACCAGCGTGAATTCTTCTTCATCTGCTTTCTCCTTATTCTCAGCTGCCACTGCCTGTTCGACATTTTCTTCAGTCTCTCTCTGTTCTTTCCGTGGGCATCTCACCTTCATGTGTCCTTTTTCGCCGCATTTGAAACACACAGGCGGTCTTCCCTCCACCTTCATTCTTAGTGTAAAACCATCAGGTAACACTATATCCTCTGCTATTTTGTTCAAGTCTTCCACTGTTGCCTGAATTGTTAGCTCCAACCCGTAGGCCCAGTAGTCCAGCTTGTTTGTCCTGGTTGCCTTCAATATCCTGGCCTCTTCTTCCATGTTGTACATAATGGCCGTCATTAGCCACGCCTCCTCCAGCTCAGGGGGTACCTGACCCACCCAAACTCTCGCCACACGTTTGCCGCAATAGGATGGCAGAATAATCCATTATTCATCTTCCTGGGCTCGACCTTTATTTCAAAGGTCTCTAATGCTTCTTTCTCTGCTTCTCTTCCAGTTGCGTCTGCATAGCTGTGGCCGCCCTCTGGCGCCTTCTCCATATTCCTCAATGGGAAAATTTACAACACAAAAATTTTAACGATATTAACAACGATATTAACAACAGCAATAATCAACAATAAATCCACGCTCCACTCACAAATATAACTCGACTTCAACAACTCAACTTCAAAAACACCAAAAAACACCAAAAACCGAGGACTAACACTCAAAATTCACTCCAACCGTTACTATTTATAATCGCTCGGTCCAGTCTATTTCTCGCAAGGGGGCGTCGTGACTCTCAACACAATATCTCAACTTTTCAGATTTAGACTTACGTAAGAAATGAAATTTATTTTATATTTTACCTTTCCAGCACTTCTCCCTCTCGGTCGCATTTTTTTTTTAGAAAATTTAATATATTTTTCGTTTTGGCATTATTTCTAAGTGTACAATCTGTTTCCTTTTTCTATTGCTGCTTCTACGAGGCTCAAAGGTTTTAGGTGCTGGCACCTTAAGTATGTTATAGCAGTCTTCCACTTCCTTTCGTTTTTCAGAATGTCTCGCCTCTAAATGGTTTACGTGTCTCTTATGTTTCCAACTTTGTCCTTTAATCATATGCATCACGTTTCCTAATCTTTTAGTTAAAAAACCATCCTCTCAGTCTTCTTTATTATTATAAATTTCAAAATGAACTTTAGCCCTTACTTTGAAATGTTTTGTTGCCTTTTCTGTATTTCCTTTAAATATACTTTTAATTGAAGATCGATATTAATTTTCGTGCGAGCGCTAACTCTGCCGAAGACTTTCCTGAAATGGTATTTAGATTGGGCGTTACTCTAGCCTCAAGAATTTAATTAGCACTTCATCATTTCCTACGTCATTCCTTGCTCTATTTTTAACGCTCGCTCGAAAATATAAACAAATGTTTCTACTTGCCCGTTTGACAGGTGACAGGGTGGGGTAAACATATGCTTTATCGCGTGTATTTTGCAGAAATTCTTGAATCCACGACCCGTAAATTGTGTTACATTATCTGATACCAACGTGTCTAGAACACCATATCGAGAAAATAATTCATGCCGTAACATTATTTTTCTCTTTGCCGTTGGTTTATTGCACTTGAATGCTTCTAACAACAAGTATATAGCATTTGCTGTTTACCGGTCTAGCGTAGTCGATATGAACCATGGATCACGGACTATCCATCTCAGGCCACGATTGGTATTTCACCGGTTGTGGTTTGGCAGCTAGCGCAAAACCTCTGATGTCACACAGATGGAGCTAACTTTCGAAATAATAACCTTACCTATTCTTCGTCCGACCATGTTTTGCAATCTTCCTTTAAAATCCCCTCGTACCTCCTGTAGTACGCGGCAAAAGTTATACCCTCCTCTGGGTTATAACTGAATTCCGTCTGGCGAAAACGAAGTTACTGCATTTTCGGATTTAGCGTATAGCTCCAATAATTGTTGTTGTTTTAGTTGTTGCTGAACTAGCTGCTTCTCCAACTCCTGTTGCTGTTACTTTTGCAACTGTATTATAGAAGTTAATAGGTCTTCCATAATTTAACAAATTGTATCAGGAACAAATTGTTAAATAACTTACGTGAGCTTCGAAACCCTCGTCACTAGATATTGTATCCTCCGTCTCCAGATGTCGTGGTATTGCCACGGCATTGTGACCGTTGGTTTAGATACACTGTACCACTGTAATAACTGTAAATAAGGTAACGATGCTGGCGTAATAACAACGTAACGATCCAACAATCATTTCACGAACCAACAATCAATAATCCAAACGAACCAACCAACCGACACCTTCCGACTTCACTACGAATTCAGATCGAACTAACACACAAACTTCACTCCAAATGCTACTATTTATAATCACTCGGTCCAGTCTATTTCTCGCAAGGGGGCATCGTGTCTCTCGTCACAACAGTATGTATTTGTGTGTGTGTGTGTGTGTGGTGTGTGTGTGTGTGTATGTGTGTGTGTTTGTGTGTGTGTGTGCGTGTGTGTTTGTGCATGTGTGTGTTTGTGTGTGTGTGATTATGTGTGTATGTATGTGTTTATCTTTCGTTTATGTGTGTCTCCTGCCACCGCTTTACAATCGCTTCTGGTTTCTGTACGTGAGCATAATGTAGCGGTTCGGCGAAAGACATCGATAGAATAAGAACGAGACTTAGAAAAATAGGTACTGGTGTTGATTTATTCGACTACGCCCTTTAAAGTGGTGCCCCATCATGACCGCAGTTACCTAGCTAAACGGATAAATGATGAAAAATATGTATTTCATCCTTGAAATGTATAATATTTTGTAAGTTGTACATTAGTACTTGGATTATTTAAGATATCAAATTCCATACACTACACACACATAACCTTAGACGTTTTCGAAAGAATTTCTGTTTTCCTCTATCGAAGACCATAATTTCGGCACGAAATTATTAATGAGTGTCCTTGTTTATTCAATTAGAATGAAAGAACATTTTTAATTCTATGCTTTTCCAAAACCTAATAGAACAGAAGTGCTATAACCCTGGAAAAATCTGAGTCATAGATTTGACTCTATAGAAATAGACTTATTGATTTAATTTTGGATGTCTGGAATAAATTACTTCATAAAAATTAATTATTTTCTAATTCATAGAAAAAAATGTGAAATTCATTATTTTTATATCAATTCCCTGATTTAGAAAGTATTGGTTAATTTCAAACAAATTCCGTCTTTAGTGGAGATTTAATCTTAGATGTCTATTATTCTCTTTGAGTTAAGATAACAAACGTGAGAATGATAAAATAATTATTACACTCAGTGATGATTTACAGGCAAGAGTGTCAGTCATACATTCCTATTATGGTTTCATATTTAGAAATGTCATTAAAATTAGTTTCGTTTTGGGATTTGGTTTGCAAGATTGAGTTCGTGTGTTGAAGCATATTCTGTTATGTCTGGGGAGAGTCATTTTCTTTTTATGCCTTATTATTTAACACACTCACCGGTAAAATTTCCACTTATTTCTTATTTTTATTTTCCTGAAAGTTTCGTTGCAACCTTTTCAATAGTTTTGACTCTAAAAACTATTGAAAAGATTGCAACACTCAACGAAAATATTAGGAAAATAAAAATAAGAAATAAGTGGAAATTTTACCAGTGAGTGTGTTAAATAATAAGGCACAAAAAAATAATGACTCTCCCTGGACACAACAGAATTAAAATTAGTATTTTACAGAAAGATCTCCGACTTATTTTTACTGTATTTGCTACCCTAATCATCTGAATATGCTTTTACCCTTTATTTGTTTTAATCCGAAATTATATACTGAATATTAGAATTGTGAAAATATCACTTGATGTCATAAGAAGTCATTTCATATAAATTTGATGTCAGGATGTTGTAAAACATACAGAGACTATACAGAGTTAATCAAAAATTAATTATTAAGGAATATAGGGATAGAATTTTTTTGTGAAACGGTAATTACAGACATAATTGTTAATTCAAAAATTACTAACATCATATATACCTTATAAAAACAATTTATCTGATTTCATCTAGATTGTATTACAGAGAAGGATTTATTATCTAAAATAAAATTGGTAATGTCAACCATTAGTTACTACAATGTATTAAGCATTTATTTACTCAGATCACAAAGTTGTTCTAATCTATTAAACTGAATTACTGATTTCCTTATGTTAAGGAAAAGCATGCTAATTAGTTTCCATGTCAATTTTCGTTTGCAAAGCCATTTGCTGTCCTTTAATATCATTATCATATTCTTCTAATATTCAACTAATACAGTTGAAATTATTGCTACCATTTTAATGAGTCAGGTTGAATTCAGAAATATTTGAAGAAAATTCAGTTAGTTAATAGCGATGAAAGCATAATGGTTATGATGTTGGTGCTTTTGATACTGCTGGAGGCTTTTTCTTTGTGAGTAGATTTTCACCGCTGCACGTCTGTTTTGTTCGTGTGGAGGTTGAAAAGTCCTTATTTAATTATCTTTAAAATAAGATGTGTTAAAACACCCAATTCCTTAATTTGTTCCATAAGCCATGCTTAAAAATGTTGTTTCGATCACTTATTTTTGAAGCATTGAACATGATGTTATATATTATGCTGGGGATTATGAACTGGATGAGAGTATGAGAAAATATCTAAGTTTTTGCATATTAAATCATTATATGTTTATAATGCAGAAACATTATTAGATTCTGTTTAATGTATCATACAAATATATAACAAAATTTGCCATCTCTTTCTTTAAAAATACGAAGAACTAAAAGAATGTTTAGCTATGAGAAATGAGTAAATGACAATTTATTCCAGTACATCAGTCACACATCACTTTTCAGACACTTTGTAGTTACAAATTTGAATCACAAAGTGTCTGAAAAGTGATGTGTAACTGATGTACTGGAATAAATTGTCACTTACTCATTTCTCACGTCATCAACATCATTACTTTTTAACATCCGTCTTCCATGCTGGCATGGGTTGGACGGTTAGACTGAGGACTGGCAAGCCAGAAGGCTACACAAGGCTCCAGTCTGATCTGGCAAGGTTTTTACAGCTGGATGCACTCCCTAACGCCAACCACTCCGACAGTATAGTGGGTGCTTTTTACGTGCCGCCGGCACGAGGACCAGTCAGGCAGCACTAGTATCGACCACGCTCGAATGGTGCTTTTTACGTGCCACCAGGATGGAAGCCAGTCAAGCGGCACTGGCATTGACTATGTTCATATGATGCCTTTTACGTGCCAACGCACGAGTGCCAGTCAAACTGTAATGGCATCGGCCATGACAATGATTTCACTTGACTAAACAAATCTTCCTAATCACAGCATACTGTCCAATGATTGAAGGGTACTCTTAAATGCGCAGGTTATGCGACACTGGCGTAGGCCACGACTACCGTCTCACTTGGCTTGCCGGATCTTCTCAAGCACAGCATATCTCAAAAGGTCTCGGTCTCCTGTCATTGCCTCCTAGACGCCCAACGTTCGAAGGTCGTGTTTCACCACCTCATCCCAGGTCTTCCTGGGTGCACCTCTTCCACAGGTTCCCTCCACTGTTAGGGTGTGACACTTTTTCACACAGCTGTCCTCATCTTTACGTAATACATGACCATACCAGTGCAGTCGTCTCTCTTGCACACCACATATGATGCTTCTTACGTCCAACTTTTCTCTCTGGACGCTTACATTCTGTCGTGTATGCACACTGACATTACACATCCAGCGAAGCATACTAGCTTCATTCCTTGCAATCTTATGCATGTCCTCAGCAGTCACGGCCCATGTTTCACTGTCGTGTAGCATGGCTGTTTGCACACATGCGTCATACAGTCTACTCTTTCACTCTGAGCGAGAGGCCCTTTGTTACCTGCAGAGGTAGGAGCTCTCTGAACTTTGCCCAGGCTATTCTTATGCTTGCAGCTACGCTCTTAGATCATTTATACCCGCTACTGACTTGGTCACCTAGGTAACAGAAGCTATCAACTACTTTTAGTTTCTCCCTCTGGTAAGCTGTTTTCTGCACATTTTCAGTCTTCATTGCCGCTGTGCCACACACAAAAACTAACTTTGCAGTTAACATTCCTTTAATATTGCTGCACCTCTTATATGTCCATTACCTACATGGGGTACAGCTTATGGAGTTTCTACCTACGCCTTTTCTACGGACCGGAGAGGGCATCTATCTGAAGGGACTTGTCATTTGTCTGCCTTCTTATTTACTAATACTTTGGATTTTGCTAGATTCACTCTAAAGCCCTTCGATTCTAGACCTTGCTTCCACACCTGCAACTTCTCCTATAGTTCTGATAGTGACTCAGCTATTAGTGCAAGGTCATCAGCATTGAGGAGCTCCCAGATATATCCTGTCTTGAATCCTTCTGTTATTGACTGGAGGACTATGATAAATAAGAGGGGGCTGAGGACTGATCGTTGGTGGACCTTTACTCGGAATTCTTCACTGTTCTTGAGTTTGTTAGAGTAAAATACACAAGACACAAATTGGTAGTAAGATATATTGCAAATGATGGAGTTCGCACTTCCAATTTTCCTTCATATTAAACTGTTGAAGCAGCTCAGTCTACGACGTAAAATGTGCAAATAGCGATAAAGGCAAGACAGAGGGAGTGAAAAATGAGAATCAAAGAAAGAGAGAAAAGGAGATACTATGAGACAAAATGCAAAGCCCTGTTAAACATTGTGTCTGTATGTGTTAAATTGAAAACTCGCGGGGGACGTATTTGATTTTCATCTCTTTGTAGTAGACATAATAAGTAAACGGAATGTAATAGCATCGATATAATCGATTATGTTTCCTCGCCAGCAAACATTGGTATTGTACTTAGAAATCAATATTATTAGCAAATGAGTATTATAGTAAGAGTTAATATCACATGGGACTAAAGCAACGATGCGGTCTAGATTCATCGTTGGAGGCATTTCACTTCGTATACGGCACAATGTCTTTGCAGAAAGTAATGTATTCACTGTACTGTCGTCTAAGTAATAAGAATTATTCTACGAAAGAGTACTTGTTTTGTATCACAGGCTTTGAAATGTATTACCTTTTACTTGCTTGATATATTTAAAGTCTTTTATATTTTGTGCCCTTTCCCTTGCATAATATATTTTCTTCGATCTAGTACAGTTTGTGTTCTACCTTATGTCTGTCATACATCATTTGTCGTATGTTGTACTAAGTCTTTTTCTTAGTTTAAGAATCATGTTTATAGCTATGTCATTTGTTGCTATGGCAAGCTTTTCGGGAATCTGTTTCATTAGTCGTCTTTTTTATATTTTTCGTCTTTACTGAAGGGAAACGAAAATACTTATGGTAATTTGAGGCAGATATTAAACCACTCAAAACGTTCAGAATAAATAATTTGGGTGCTCTCTCAGCTAGCATTGCATTTCGGCATATGACAATTCTAATTTATTAAGACGGTTTATTATACGTTGAACCTAAGAAAAACAATTACTAAAAGCTTTTTCCGTAGGTAACATTATAATTTTGCCACTGAGTTGATCGCGTTCGGACGTGGTCAGACATACTTCACGTCATTAATATAACAACATAAGAGGCTGGTATAGAGGCGACATTGTTCATGCATCGAAGTCGAAGCAATTAGTTACACCGCTCAACGTTCTCTGGTTCAAATCCTACCACGTTCAACTTCGCCATTCAACATTTGAAGGAAGACAAAGTAGGCGGGGTTAGGATATTAAATCTACTGGGATAGATTTGATACCCTAACCCCATCTATAAAATCAAGTTCTCAGATGAGAAAATTATTTAATTATATATCGACAATGTTCATTGTATCATATCTTCCCACCTACCTATAACGATTTGATTCGTCGATTTTATGAAACGAAGTGCAATTTTACATAAATAACGGTTGTCTCTGAACATTTGAAATTATTTATGTTCATTGTTGAAATTCTCCAGTGAAATAAAGATGATCTGAGTACATTATTTGCATTATTCATGAACAAGTGAGCGAATTCAGATTTGGTGCTTATGTCCGTATAGGAATGGATGGTGATCAGTGGAACATATGAAGTCAATGATCCATTATAAAGTGCCATGCTATATATATATATATATATATATATATATATATATATATATATATATATTCACGAAGTTGAATCGGTAATAAAACAAGTGTTGTAGCTCATTCATTAGAAAACAGCTAGAGAATTGTGCATCGTTTGAAAATGCGC
Source organism: Octopus sinensis (assembly GCF_006345805.1). Lineage (NCBI taxonomy): Eukaryota > Metazoa > Mollusca > Cephalopoda > Octopoda > Octopodidae > Octopus > Octopus sinensis. The sequence continues at coordinate 110,586,868 of NC_042998.1, read as the reverse complement.
CTTCTTCAACATGTTAATTAACGTAAAAAAGACAGAAGACAAGCAGCAACCTGACTCTGTCATGGTAGAAAATAGATCCCAATCATCCTAATCACAATCTAGCCTCTAAATGTAGTGAATAAAATCACGATTTCTGATATCAATAGATTGGAAAGCAGAAGGCTTGCTGCATACATTCTACTGCACTAGTTATCAGGATGTTCAAAGTTGGACTCTAAAAACAAAAATGCATAAAACTCTGCAAAATTCAACGAAGAGTAGTTTTATCATATCTGTTGTATTCTGCCGAGACTTAGGCACTTTATCGAGGACACATCGAAAAGCTGATGAGATAAGAGTTGCGCCTTGTTAGATATACAATTAACATGGTTTTAAGTGATTACATCTCCAGCCTGATTATCCGTTAGAGCTCAAACATTACTAGTCTACAATTTATCCTCCCTGAGTTTCGGCTTCCTGGACTTTAACAGGGGATCTGTATTGAGGCCACCGGGCATTCAAATATAGATGGCCTTGGTGGAGACGTATCGATTCCTTCTCCTTGGAAAAGACAGTGATGACTGCAATATATGGCGGCAAGTAGTGAGGAAAGAAATAAATGTTGAAAAGCCAAATTAAAAAGAACAAATACAAAAAGTTACAGAGAAAAAGTTAGAGCAAGCTTCATTACACTAGATCGACCAAGAGGATTTTACAATAACAGCAGTCATGCTTGTACCAGCGTTTGGGCTACAAATACGGGAAAGAGAAATGTATCGTAGAAGTTTATTAATTAAATTTGAAAAACCAAAGTTTTTCTACTACCAAGTCGTATTCTATTACGTGTGATTGCTGAAAGAAAGAAAGAGGGAGAGAGAGGGGGGAAGGGAGAAAGAGAGGAGGAAGGAGAGACAGGAAGAGAGCGGAAAAAATATGAATTCACTTTTAGTTTTCTCAACACAGCCAAGGCTACATCATTTCTTATGGTGTCGCAGTAAATATTTTTATGCAAAATTCAATCTAAAACAAATACGAAATCGCAAAAGACACATGGTTATGATATCGGCTGTTCGACTGGAGTGTCATCTGTTTATATCCTGTTGGGTGCTCATCTCCGAATGCTCCATTTAACTTAGAGCAAAATGGGTAGAGGTTAAAAGTATGTGTGAGAGAGTGAAAGAGAAAGAGATGGGGAGAGGGAGAGAGACAAAAAGAGAAAGATAGAGAAAGATGCGTGTGGGAGAGAGAAAAAAAAAGAAAGCAGATGAGTGTGTGTGAGAGAGAGGATGCGTGTGAGGGAGAGGATTTTTGAGAGATTATGTGAGTGGGTGGAGTTACTGAGTTAAAGAAAACTCTTGAATAGCTGTAACATTTAGTTTATAGACAGCATGTCATTCACATGAAAACTGAAGGAAGAAAGGCATAAAATTTGAAGCACTGTGACATGTGTACGTATAGTACTAAGATTAGGGTTAGGGAACCATTACTAAATATTTCAATCTTCCATCACTGGAAATAGGAGTTATAAAGCAAAGACTCAATACAAATGATTACTAAACAAAATAGAAGAAAAATTATATTATCTCTGCATTTTTCATTTTAACCCTTAAATATCATGCACAATCTGAACAAGAGTGTACACAAAATATAAAGAGCTCAATCATAAACGCTGTTTTGTTTTACAAGAAATAGGTCTGTTTAAGATCACTTCAAATGCTAGAAACAAATGGACAGGAACC
>NC_042998.1:110555150-110580150 GCF_006345805.1 Octopus sinensis | reverse complement strand
TGTGCGTGCGTGTGTACAATTGGAGTTGTTAGAGAATCATATCGAATGCTCTGCGGTATTCTTTGCGGCACTCTACACCTTGATTTCAAATTTCCTACTCCATCGACGTCAAATTTGTTCTTTCGTTTGTTTTCGTTTCTCTGAATGAATTTGGTTTATGAAATTTGATGGAGATTTTAGGGATTTACTTTATATTTCTAACACGACTATATGCACACAATATCAACCATCTTTGAGCGATCACTGCTTAAAACCCAACATTTCCGAGTATTTTCCGAAATTCTTGGCTACTCTGAAAACATCGCAATTCTCGACAATTAAACAGATTATAAAGAGATATGTAATAAACTAAACCAGAACAACAAACAATTCTATAATCAAATTGCCTTACTTAAGAACCCTTGAGAAATCGAAAATAATTCTACAAATAACCATCGAAAATATATGAGAATCCAAAATTATAACTTCTATACATATAAACAATCATACCTAATAATATATAGGATGCAATCAATCAGAGAAACTTAGAAACATAACAAATTCATGAATCACTTTAATAAAACCAGTCATTCCTTCCTCAGCTCCCCAAAGGATATCACATTAATTTCTACACTTCTAGGCAGGATCAGTACATCAGTCGATGTCAACCAGCCTTAGAGTCGTATAGTCTAACGCTATCTGAGAATATAGAAACCTTATATTTTGCACCCATATCATATTTACAAACTTATCTATCTATAACCCGATTGCTTGCTTACACAAAACTCAATTAAATATATTACAAGATCAATAATTACACAAGTCAATCAACAAATTCAATCAAACATACATAACATCTCCGAATAATAAACTAAGTAAAAATAGATGCAAATAACACACATTGCACCTACCAACCTAGGTACACTATATACTCAAATACTGCTATCTATCACGAGCATATTAAGGAAGAAATAGTCGTGACCAACGAATAAGATACTAACCAAATATGTTCACATAGACACAGATTTAAAATCTCAGGTAAGAATATTGATTGTACTTGGATCTATACTGAATAAACACAACTCAAACATCCCTAATAACCACTAACATGATATCGAATTGTTGATATTTGTGAATTTTCTGTTGAGGTAAATATCATTCATCCTGCCGAGATTAATGAATATAGTTTCAGTTAGCTACTTTAAAAGATTCGTCTCTCTTCTCAGCGTAACATTTGATAATTTCTCGCCTGGATTTGGCTATTTTGTGGCATCAGAATTATCGAGGTAAACTACTCGCAGCCATCCATTTTAAGGATATAAATGAATCGTGAAGTGCTAATAATTTTTGCGGCAAATCTGATGTGTTACAGGAACTGAACAAGGAAAACCCGTTGTCTATCTCCCCCGACACACACACACACACACACACACACACACACACACACACACACACACACACAACACACACACACACTCTCTCTCTCTCTCCTCTCTCTCTCTCTCTTTCCCTGCATGCACATATATACATATTTTTATACTGTTATTCCTGTACTAATTTCAGCTATCACTTTCGCTACTCAGGGGCACTGCTCTTAGCTTTGCTACACTTTTCTTTCTCACTCGAATTCTTGTCTGTTATGTGGCATTTGGTGACTGGGGGAATTTAATGTTGTTGCCCTTATCTGCATTTGCTACTGCCAGATAGATTCATCCAGGACTCTTCACAGGAGGAGATCCAGTGTCGTTTTGAAGTACCTATATTCACCTCAAGTAGGTTTTTGAAGCTAGATATCAGCCAGCAAGTCATTTTCATCAATGAGCGCAATTAAGTTCGTTCTCACTATTTGTTCCATGACTTTGACGCTATGTGAGGTCAGAGAGCTAGCCCTAGAGATTTTAGCATTTGCTTTACTTCCTCCTTTACGGATAAGGCATATTCCCTCCCTCAACTTGAAGTTGCAAGGAAGCTCTAAAATAGAAACTGCAGCGGTTTCGCTCGTTTGATCTGAGAATGCATAAGAACCAGGAGCTGAGTTGCATCTGCCTCATCTACAGCCAGTAATACATTTTTTCTTTGATGCCGATGTAATGAAATATTACCTCTCATTTTTACTTTGATGTCGATGTAATAAAATATTACCTCTCTGGTCACAATGGTTTCAGGGATAGGTGCTCAGACCTGCATTGGTTTTTCTACTTGCATGAGTCCTAACGGGTAGTGAAAACACATTTGAACTGGTTGTTTAGAATTTCTATTTTTCTTGGGTTTCCTACGAGAGCGCCATTCTTTTGGAAGCAGGGATCTATCTCGTTGTGTACTGAGGCCGTTTCTTTGGCAAAATTAAAGAAAGCTAGATGATTTGACTTAATATTTTTTGTAACCTGGTCTTCTTCATATTCTCTCTCTTTTCTCAACCTCAATCTGTGTTGTTTAAAGGCGCGACTTTTAACTACCTTTCATATGTTTGTTTAGGCATTTTACAATCTTTATCCGCTACCTCATAAGAACTTTCCCTAGGGATCTCCTTGCGTGTGTTGGTTTTGTGTATAAGTGTGATGGCGTTGTGCATATGTGTGTTGTTTTGTGCATATGCGTTTTGGCCTTGCAGCACATGGCTTGCATTACGGACATGAAATGTTTAAGTTTCATGTCGATGTCCGCTGCAGAGAGGTATTTAGGCCAATCGTATTTTAGAACAACTGTCTGAATCAGTTTCCAGTTCAGACTAGAAAGATTTGGGTGTTCATATGCTTTTAGTCTATACATAGTTAAATCCATTGTATTAGGATCCCAGTCTAGTGACGGTGTCACTTTCACATTATGTTTGCTATCCATATTGACTGTAAAGCAGAGATCTAGTATATCATTTGCCCGGCTTAATTACCATGAATAAAGCACTGATAAGCTTAAGCAGGGATTCCACCTGTATTTGCTGGCGATGTTATTCTTGAAATCATGAGTCCTTCGGACCACTACACACTGAAGTCACCCGGAAGGAAAACACTGATGTGCTGTTCCAATTTGGTTAGAATTTATTTTATTTTTCGCAGCGGTCTTCAAATTGGCCTACGTTATTTGAAGAATTCAGTGGACGATACGTAGTGCATATAACAATATTGAGCGGTCTTATGTATACAATTTTAGTGTCACACACTGAATGAGAATATGACAGCCGGATCTGCGGTGTGAGATCCTCATCGATGTATACTGCAACACTATTGTGGCTCTTTTCTCTTCTGCCCGTTTGTAATACAGTGTACATCTTCTGCCCGTTTGTAATACAGTGTACAGTTTGCGCATTTTTGCATCTGCTATATCAGGTCTAAGATTTACTTCCACGAGTCTGCACTTGATGAAGCCAGATCAGCAACTTCACAATCTTTAGAGACATGCACAAAAAAAATGTTCAGCTGCTGCACTTTTCACATCTGAGTGATGCTGGTTGTTTGAAGTAGTACGCACTACGCCAGCATAACACTTTTTAGGAGCAGACAGTGCGGGATATTTCTTCTTTGGTGCCCCTCCCTTCATTGTTGTTTTTCTGGAAAGAATTTCTGGTTCAAGCCCATGCAATCTCGAATATTCGAAACAGCGATTTGCACCATTGTCTCCGCTTCAGCCGTTTCCTTGCAGATAAAATCTGCATATGTTTCCACTTCTGTATCTCCTACTTCTTTTGTCCACATTGTCTGATCTTTATTTTTGCTCCAAAGTTATATTTTCCTTTTATTTTGGTGGTTCCACTGGTAACTTCACATTTGTGCAGCCAATGTTGTTTTTTGTCATTGTTTATCTCCGAAACTTTATTTTTAGTTTTTTATTTTCTTCCTTTACTTTTCCTCTTTGTTTTTGGTCTTGATTGTTTGTAGTAGGCTTTGGTTTTTCTTTGATTTGTTTTTGTTTTGGGGCTTTTCCTTTTTCAACCCTCTCATCTCTCTGGCTGTCTAGATTGGTGAGGGCAGAGTTAGTATCATCGGGTTCCATACATTAGCAGGTGACTTCTATTTTATGATTCATTATCTCCACTTTTATCATCCTTGTTGTAATCGATTCCCAGAATGGCAGCCAGTTTGTTGAAGTGTGGCCTCATGAGGGGATGGGAACGGAAGAATTCGAGTTTCTTCTGCTCAATCTTGGCTGTAGTTCAAATGTGATTAAGTATGTTTTGGAGTTTGATAAAAGATATTTTAAAATGCTGTTTTGTTTCAGAAAATATTAATTCCGTGGCAGTTAGAGTATAACAATTATAAGTGATTTATATGTATTTCCAAATTACTGATGGTATCTATACAATTTTCAAATCACACAATTACCTGGTTTGCTCTAAAAGTATCAAACTGTCGTGTAACTTTTCTTTAAAAAACTCGTTGAAAGTATCCTATACGTGTTTGCTTTTGATTCGTTGAGCGAGAACATAACAAGCGAAATATTAAGCCACAATATAAGAATTGTTATTAGTCATGGTGACAAGTTTGTTTCGGATTTTATTTTCTCACTCTCATTAGAAGTAAATTTAATAGAGCTGATTAGTGTAGTGGGCTAGTGGCTACAGATGCTAGGTTTGCGGTGCTTGCAAAATAATATGAAAGTTTTAGGGTTTGTGTTTAGTTCTCAGTATGATGTTTAAGAGTGTATTTGTAGTGTTTATTATGGAATTTGAAGATAGATTGTAACTTGCACTGTTGCACTGTTTGAAACGATTTTGTAAACGTTTGTACTTTTGTTATAATGTACATCAGCATTTATCTGTTTCTTGTTATCGATTTTTATGAGAAACCCGACAGCATGACGTTGAAAAATTGGTAGAGCCGCCATTTGAAACATTCTTCATTTTCTCCTCATCGTGGGCAACTCCTAAAGGATGACAGAGAAGTTTAAACGGCAAAATATTAGGCTGGTACTCTCAAACAAACGTAAGCAATATTGAATTTTACAGAGTTTATTATCGGAGCACTTAACGCTCACTGAAACAAATGCTGAATGGTAGAAAAAGATACAGAGAATCTAAATCCGAAGATTATTTTCAATACACTACCTTGATATTGCTTTTCAATTATACAGCGGTTCGATTATTCATTTGGAGAAACATTTCAACCTATATTTTATAGTGAGTAGTACAAGCTAGTGATTGATAAAGCTAGAGTACTTGTTATAACTACGTGTTATTCGGATATTCCGTTCGTAAATTCTAAGAATGATCATTTGTATATGTCTGTCTTTTAAATTACACAATTATAAACATAATATCACGTTCAACCATGCAATCCATCAGCAACCCCAAATTCAATCACTCAGGCAATAAATGTATAAATCATAAATGTTTATTATCAATCTCAATAACAAAGCATAAGTATCTTAATTATTTATCAGAAGTAGGTGTTTACTTAGTATTAGCTGCTAAAGTAATTGACCCAGAAAATAGTCAACAAATGTGCTGTAAACACGTAAGCTATTATAATTTTATTGTTTCATCTAGTATCGGTCCTTTTATAATATAATTATCACCATTGTGTCATTTTCCCACTGGACAGCTGTTCAATATCAATATATTTTTGTACATGATTACACACACACACATACACAGAATTTTTTGCAGTTCTCCCACCCGCAAATATTACATAGCCTACTTCAAAGAATCAGCGGGAAACCATGAGAGATATTAAATATTGTTACGCTTAAGAGACAGAAAATATTTTCTTTTATTCATGTTCATGTTAGAGAATGGACACAGCGTCATAAAATTCCCAACAAAATGACTTATTGACCAGTGTTTACTTTCCCGTTGAGGACACGGTGTTTGGTAGGAGATGTTCCTTCAAGCTGGTATTTTTAAAGCAGGATATAAATAGAGTATTTTATTTATGATTGTTATAACGGCAAATATATATCTGGTCAGTTTCTTAGGATATTTTTGGAATATTTTAGTTGTATTACATTTCATTCCCTGTGAATTTACTTTCTGCTACATTTCAAAACCATTTTATTGAGATTGTTCGAGGAAATGATTCAGTCTTAACAAACATTTACTCAGTTGCTTTTTTCTCAATGATGGCGTATTGGGTCTATTCTAATATATATTAAACTAGCAGTATCGCCCAGCGTTGCTCGGGTTTGTAAGGGAAATAACTATATAAGCATTTTTAGAGAGTTATAGCCAAAAAATAGCAAAAAAATGCATTAAAAATGCAAAAAGAGTGGTGGTAAATTTTTGTTTAAATCGTTGACTCATCGTAGACATTTTTAGAGAGTTTCTTCCCTTATATAATAGCGAAAAAATGCATTAAAATGGAAAAAAAATATGGTAAATTTTTTTTAAATCGTAGACTCATCGTAGACGCGCGCTAATACCCAGAAGGGCTCGATATGAATCACGACCAAAAGATACGCGGTTTTGGTTAAACTGTACCGCAAAATGTGGGAGCAGTTAGGAATCTAAATCGTAGGAGACAGACACACAACCTCTCTTTTATATATAAAGATATATTTTTTCTTTCATTTTCCGATAATTCTACGATTCGTGTAGTGTGTAACATCCACGTGTTAAGCTTAAACATATTTCGGACAACGATATCAAAAATGAAGTATGAAAATTCTTCCCGAGTAATATAGACTCATGTGACTGGTCTCCGGTTCTCATGGCGTATACATGCCCGACCCACCTAGACAAAACGCCGGTCCGTTTCAGGATTATTACTAAATTTTGCCTACTGAGTGGACTGCAGCAACGTCAAATGATGTGCTTTGCTCATGAACACAACAGGAATCGAAACAAGAATCTTATGATCATGAGACCAATACACTAATCATTAAGCCACACGCCTCCACTAACAATATCAAAGAAGCCAAATCTTTTAGACAAATAACCTAAAGTATCATCAATTCTGCAAGAACAATATTTTTCCATGTACAAATATTATTACATGATTTAGAATTATGATTTTATAGCATCCCGGGAAAGATTCGAATTTATGAATGATTCTCTTCTGGGATGAATTCTACATGAAATGCTATTTTACAGACTTTTATATTCTCAAGAGGACGTATGAATGAACTCGCACTATAGAGAGAAAACTGGTACACATCTTGATTATTAAAATTTGGCTTAAATACACTTTAAAAAGACAGCTTGTTTTGAGATGAACCAACAAGGAAGACATAATAAGACTATTAACATTTTTGCATGTATTTCGTAATTAAGATTGTTTTCTATGTTCTTCTAAAACGAAAGTGTTGACTAACAAGGTGTAAATTTGTCAAAAGTTTCATAGTGTATGATTTTGTTTTCCTATTCTAATTGTTACATTCTGCCACTGAGACATATCAAAAATGTAATTTCTAAAATTAGCTGCTTTAGAATACTCAACGATTTAATACCCCACTTTATTTATGTATCAAATGATAATTTACATATGTGTTAATAAACACCATCATACATGGTAGCATTTAAAGTCATAAAACACTTTATAGTTATTTTATAATTATAACACACACTTACTACATCAGTATTTTCAATGTCATTATATGAAAAATATTAAAATGCAGAACGAGTACATCCTCTCATCAACTTGAACTTAGTACACTAGTTCGATTTTTAACGACTACAACTTCAGACGGAAACAATTAAATGTCTAGATTACTTTATAATCATACCAAACTTATGGCCGTCTAACTAAGCAACACTTATATGATTTTGCAATTCTAATACAGTTCGTGTATGCTTGTTTCTCCTTTAACCCGTTGATTACAATCGGGTTTCCATACAAACACTATGTCTCTTCCAGTTCACTGACTCGAATGATCAGAAAAAGGGTAAAATTCTCTTTGAATTGTAAATGTTCTTCCGAGTGTGATACTTAACTTTGAAAAATATTCTAACTGGTCTCAATAAATTAGTTCAATATGAATGCAATAACAGACACAGTAACAAAAATCAAAGTAGTTTTTAATTTTAGCATTGTTTAAATTTATACGATATCAATTTAGTTTATTTTTAATGTGAATATATTCCGTAAATGGCCTCACTTAAAATTTTTGGCTTTTGAGTAAATGGGGTTTAGTATCCTACATAATATTCTCCTCTAGGAAAAATTGTGAGTAAAATTTTACCCTCTTTTCCCGAATAAGGAATCCTTCTACATTCGGAGCATTTTAGCTCGGGCTGCCCGATTCTGGAACTCTCTTCCATTTCATTATTTTCTTCTTTATGGCCTGAACTCTTTGAAGTGTAAATTAAATTATTTATTTCGTCTTAATTTCTCCTTTTTCATAGTCCCTTTCATGAAATGGGTTCTCGTCTTACTTGGGACTTTCTTATGAGGGAAAGTAAAATAGTTGTCCATTACATGAACGAACTTCATTGTTTGAGAAATGAAAGGGAAGTGAAATATAATCTGCAAGGGTTTTGGCTAGCTCCATCGCTCTACTACTGTTGCAGAGAGGTTTTCAGAACCTACGATACAATTTTAAGTCCATGAAATAACGCCAAGTGATATAATACTGATACATTTCATCATATCGTTAAGTGTGTGTGTATGTGTGTGTGGGTATATATGTGAGAAAGTGAGAGAAAGAGAATGTGTGTACATTTATCTATACATACCTGCTCACATACATATAAACACATGTATATTTGTTGCTGAGTTTACAATTAGATGCGGGACTATTAACGGAGAATTTACAGATCTATGTGCAGTATCATCATCCAGCCTATTTCAGCTTAAGTTAAGATATACAGAACAAATATTAGACAAATATGATAATCACAAAATGAAGTTTCTCGCGTTTGTTCTTTACACATGTTTCACCAATGACACAATTTAGGGATTTTTGAGATGATGTATGTGACTAGCGAGTGTTATAGACTTACTGTGTTTCTCGTATCTAAAAAAAAAATGAGATGCGCGGCATATCACTATTTAAAATTTATATTTGACCCTATATATATATAGCTGTAAAATTTTATTCGACTAAAACCCTTTAAGGTGGTGCTCCAGCATGGCTACATTCAAATGACTGAAACAAGTAAAAGAATAAGAGAATAAATACATAAACATGTAGACATACATGTGTGTATGTGTGTGTGTGTATTCGCAGTGCATTCCAGAAGTCGTGAAACATTTTAAAGAGAGGCAATTATAACTGTCCTAGTAATTTTAGTATGTCATTACTATACAACTAATAAGCTAGAATGCTAACATTTATTATACTTGTTTGAAGAAGGTGCTTTTGAGAGTACTTTGAACAAACCCTACTATACAGTGCTTGTCAACTGATTAGATTGCAGAAAGTAGTCGAGACGTGAAGACAGTTTGCAGGTAACTATGCAGTAAAAGTTTATGTTACGCTGGCCAAAAACACTACAGAAACATATGAAGTGCTACAGACTGTTTATAGGTTAACTTGTATGAAAGGAACATCTGTTTTTTCACTGGAACAATGAACCAGGCAAAGCTAGTTCACTCGGAAGCAAGACCATCATCTACCTCTACTGAGTTCCCTCTAGCCAAGCGATCAACAAAGAGTACATTGTGGAGGTTTTGTGAGAGTTGAGGAAGAGATTTTGTCGTAAAAGGCAGGGAGCACCTGTATTAGAACAATGTACTAGTCCACAGTTCCATTCTGCAAGCCAACTATTTGACAGTAGTGGGTATCAAAGCTTTTCCTCACCTTTCGTATAATCCAGAGGTGGTGACTTTTCTTGTTTCTTCAAGCTGAACGAAGGAAGGCCTCTCATGAAAGAGTCTGAAAACTCGTGGAATGATCTTCGTATATAGTTGAACTAGTTGAACAACCGGGCTTCTTGAAGTTCCAGTCAAATCGACCTTCACTTTAAATCTTCTCACTATTAAATCAACTCGCGATAAATGCTCAGTTTTATTCTTAAACTTGTTTAAAAAGGAAACCTTATTTTAACATAAACACACATATATTTATATATATATATATATATATATTATATATATATATATATATATATATATATATATATACATATATACACACACACACACATATATATATATATATATATATACATATATATATATATATATATATATAATATATATATATATATATATATATATATATATATATACACACACACACATATATATATATATACATATATATATATATATATATATATATATAATATATATATATATATATATATATATACTGCCCTGCATATATATGTGTTTGTCCTCGAAAATTGATTTGTACTAACGTACGCATAAGAAAAACTGGATAAATCATACAGTCCTAAACTGTTTATCAAAGTAGTATCTATATAACTCCATCTAATACAATATGTACCGTGATTATTGTTGAATGTTAATATGTATAAGTGTAGACTGTTCATCAAAAAAGTACGTACTATGTAATTCCATCTTATACAATATGTATTGTGATTACTGTCTGATTATATATGTATCCATGAGAATGAGTCTGTGTATCCGAGTGCCACTAGACATATATGTGCCTTTGATATATACAGACGTATGTAAATACAAAAATATAGCCGTGTAGATGCACGTATAAACATGTTTATATGGGTGTGTGAGAGGGTGAGTAAATATTTTAATACACATAATGAGGTGCGATTATACACCTGGAATATAAATGCTTGTATATGGCCCCGTACACGTTAAGACCTATATGAACATAGATAAATGCAATGAATGTGTATGTGTGCATATGTAAATACTTATATAAGTGGCCCTGCATATATGCATATACACACATCGAAGACCGGTGATTGACGTGTGCTGACGACGGGTAAATACCCAGAAACCCGTATCCGTGCGTATCACGTCAGGTCGACGAAGGGAAGGATGGCTTCCCTTTGCAAATACTGATAGGGCACAGAAAGTGTGTCAATAGCCAGCTGGAGAAGATATTCTCCTGGGGATACAACTAGGCGTAGGAGTGGTTGTGTGATAAGTAGCTTGCTTACCAACCACATGGTTCTGGGTTCAGTCCCACTGCGTGGTACCTTGGGCAAGTGTCTTCTACTATAGCCTCGGGCCGACCAAAGCCTTATGAGTGGATTTGGTAGACGGAAATTGAAAGAAGCCTGTCGTATATATGTATGTATATATATGTGTGTGCGCGCGTGTGCGCGTGTGTGTGTGTGTGTATATGTGTATGTTTGTGTGTCTGTTTGTCACCTCCAATATCACTTGACAACCGATGGTGGTGTGTTTACGTCCCAGTCACTTAGCGGTTCAGCAAGAGAGTCCGATAGAATAAGTACTAGGCCTACAAAGAATAAGTCCTGGGTTGATTTGCTTGACTAAAGGCCGTGCTCCAGCGTGGCCGTAGTCAAATGTCTGATACAAATAAAAGAATTTAAAGTATATGTATTTGTAAATGTGTGTGTGTATAAACGCTTGTATATATGCGTTTGCGTGAGCCAAACCACCGTTAGATATAAGTATTAGTGAGCGTCTATATATATATATATATATTTTATCTCAGTAGATGACCACAGCATCTTGTTTTGGCTACACGCGGGTGGGAAGGGGCTGGTGACACAATCGTTTCATTCACACATTGAGTTGGTGATACTAGTTGCGGATTCTAGCTCGCTGATACTGAGTTGAGTTGGTGCCTTTAGTATCTCAAAATTCAATATATAATCATTTATGATTATAGTATTCTACGCTGAAGAGAAAAGAAGTTTCGGTAAGATAGAATTATTTAATATTTAATATTTAATTCTTGCTTTCCTAAAAACTTGATTTCGAAACGTACGTCCGTAGATAACTTAAAAATGTATGATAGATTGCCGTCAATTCATTCTCTCTTACCTGTTTGTGTCTGCCTTCCAATTGCTGTCTTTACTGAGATCTCCCTTTTTAGTAGAAGAAATAGCTATAACTCTTTGACTGCTATTTCTAAATTCGGTATGTGGTAGGCAATTCGTTGCTAAACCCTTTATTGCTTAGTATTACTTAAATTTCCTCGAATGAGGTTTTACATGCCGAAGACTACTTGGTGTTAATTGATAATTATTCCAAATTAATTAATTTCACCCTTCATTATTACGGATAACCATATTTTATCTCAGTAGATGACCACAGCATCTTGTTTTGGCTACACGCGGGTGGGAAGGGGCTGGTGACACAATCGTTTCATTCAAACATGAGTTTGTGTGATACTAGTTGCGGATTCTAGCTCGCTCTGATACTGAGTTGAGTTGGTGCCTTCTAGTATCTCAAAATTCAAATATAATCAGTATGATTATAGTATTCTACGCTGAAGAGAAAAGAAGTTTCGGTAAGATAGAATTATTAATATTTATATATTTAATTCTTATGCTTTCCTAAAAACTTGATTTCGAAACGTACGTCCGTAGATAACTTTAAAATGTATGATAGATTGCCGTCAATTCATTCTCTCTTACCTGTTTGTGTCTGCCTTCCAATTGCTGTCTTTACTGAGATCTCCCTTTTTAGTAGAAGAAATAGCTATAACTCTTTGACTGCTATTTCTAAATTCGGTATGTGGTAAGGCAATTCGTTGCTAAACCCTTTATTGCTTAGTATATATATATATATATATATATATATATATATATATATATATATATATATATATATATATATATATATATATACAAATACTTGTGTTTGTGTGCGAGTGTCTACCAAACCACCGCTTAATAAGCTGGATCAGTCATCCGAAAGATACCATTAATCTGTTTGCCTTTAATACGATCATCTTGGTTGTTTATGACACACACATTTCCTTGACGGCGCGAGTGAGTGTGTGTGTGTGTATGCGTGTGCACGTCTACGTCTATATAAATATATGTTCATGTCAACAAGTGTATACTTATCTTTCTTCATGTTATCCTCCAATTCGTATATTCTGTCGCGTTTTATTCGCTATCTTTATTCCTTTTATCCTTCAATTCTTATCCCTTGTCAGGTTTTATTCTCCATCATTTATGACTGCAGTTTATGTTATGTATCCACTGTAAACTATAGCCAGACCCAGCCAGACTAAGAGATATAACGCCAAAATTATTCGAACCTATATCAATGCAGCCAACACTCTCTGGCCAACGTCATGCCAAGCGAAACTCAGTATATGCATTAACGAAAGTTATTTACACCTGAAACCTGACGAAAAACAGTCTGTATTGATGGATGCAACACAACTAGATGTACTCTATTTCACCCTAAGGGACAGATGCGAGATGGCTCGAAACGATTGTTGTGCAGAATAAAGATTCTTGCTAAGTCCATTTTCCATTTCCCTCATTCATTATAAACTCAACGAACACAGTGGAATTCCTGACGAAGATCCAATGACAATTACATCGTAACTGTGGATGACATCAGATAACCTAAATTGTGACAGTGTTCTAATCGACATACTACTAGACATATATACGAAGTCCAAATAATTATATATATATACATACATATATATATATATACATGCATAAATATATATAAATTTAAAGTAAACAGAAATGGAGAAATATTGACAAACAAAAATTAACTAACATCAATTACTACTTTTTAATACAAATAGACTGTATCCTATCTAACAGCTGTTTCTGCTTCCAATATTCTACGATATTACCATTGAAAATTCTGAAAATAATTTTTATCATGCTTGGTAACAAATCTGCTCTGGAACATGGAGATTCATCAGAATGAAGAAAATACATAAAAGAAAAGAACAGAAAAGAAGAAGAGCCCCGAGAAGAAGATGAATAGTTTCATATATTTAAACCATACCATTTTGCATATGTGTTCCTTGAGGAGTTTGAGTAAATGACGTCCTGAAGGTACACATAGGCAAGATAGTATGATTTAAATATATTAAGCCTTTCATCTTCTAGGGGCTCTTCTTTTCTTTACTTTTATGTATTTTTCTTCACTCTGATGAATCTCCATGTTCCATACCGGATGTATTACCAAATATGATGAATATCATTTTCAGAATTTTCACTGGGGACACCGTAGAATATTGGAAGCATATTGATCATGTAGGAGATGAGGTAACTAAGTAGAGTGGGAATATAATGGCAGATCTTCTGATCACAATAACTGCTAATATTTGGAATAGGTTCCAAGTTTCACATAATTAAGGATATGTTACATAGATTTCATCGTGAAAGTAAAAAGGTACAAATTCCTACGCGTTAACATTCATTATGTTTCCTTACTTGTAACTATTGGTAAGTTATCGTATAAACATTTATTGAGTCGGCTGTAGACATACATATGCTTCATCGTTGTCATAGTGATTTGATATTGGCTCAGAACTAATAGTGACACTACAGATATAAACAAATTTCCATTGGTCCAGCAACGAAAATGTCTCACATTGAGAATGGAAAGATCTCGAGAAAATCTACAAAACCTACTGTTGCAACGTAATTTGTTACGTACAATAAATATGATAACCAGACAACAGTAAAAACAATGTAACGAACTAGTAAATCTCTTTACGAACTAACAATCAATATTCGTTGTGAACTAACGAACCGACACCTTCCGACTTTACTGCGAACTTCACTCGACTAACACGAAAGTCACTCGACTTTGAACTCTTGAACTCACTCGAATCTTTAATATATTTTACTCAGACTAATCTATCTCTCACAAGGGGGCGTCGTAACTTTCATCACATCATCACTCCTTTTGAGATTTCAACGACTATGAGAAAGTGGAATTTCTTTTCATTTTTCCTTTCCAGCAACTCTCCACCCCTTTTTCGTATCTTAATTGTTGCCCGACTTTTAAGGTAATATTGTTCGTTAAACACAGCACTTTTTCTTCCCGTTGTACTAAGCACACTTGTTGGCACACTTGATTGAAAGAACTATTTGGAGATATGAAGAATTTATATCCTTCATAAATGGTAATAGAGGAGTCGTTTAAAAGGATAAAAAGAGAAATAGACTTTTTAAAAATAGGAAAAAAGATGCAAAAAGAAAAAAAAGGAGTTTAAAAAATTATATAAATTAACACTTAAGTGGTACTGCTTGATAGTTGGACATAATGCAGCCACTTCAACATCGTCGATTTCA
Organism: Octopus sinensis; assembly: GCF_006345805.1. Taxonomy (NCBI): domain Eukaryota; kingdom Metazoa; phylum Mollusca; class Cephalopoda; order Octopoda; family Octopodidae; genus Octopus; species Octopus sinensis. Next base: position 110,565,113 of record NC_042998.1, on the reverse strand, counting down.
TTATACATTTTTTTTCATTGTTTTCATTCGTTTTATGTTTTTTGTCCCCGCTGTATTGTTGTGTCAGTCCTTGTGCTGTCTCCTCTGTGTGAATGGTCGCAGTACCAAAATACAGAGAGAGTCACCTCGCAACTTTTCGGTTGTTGGTGTTGGCTTCGTTAAACGTGAGTTAAATTGTTACATACTGTTATTGTTACACTCTGTTATCATATATTGTTGTAGGTCTCCCCGCGCAGGTGAACCAAGATTCGTTAAATTGTTAAATTGTTGAATTCTCTCGCTGCTTTCGCCTATTTTGGAGATTGTTTCTTCACTAGTTATTGGTGAAGTGGTGGAAGGAGGCGAAATAGTGCGTGTCGCAAGTTATGCATCCGCAACTATTCAAGATACTACGACCAACACCCTTGAAGTTCGCGGAATAAAAGTAGACACAAAGGAATGGGAAAAAGGAAATAAATTGTTACAAAAGGAAGGGGCCGGTATAAAGCTGACCCCACCAGAAGTGACGAAGAATGTAGCTAGGAAAACGGTTGTGTGCAGGACGTTATCAACTACTACCAAAATAATAGATATTGCCCTAAGAGAGGCAATTAAGGAATAACTTCGTGACGTGAAAGGACTAAGCACCTTCTATACACGTGGAAGAAAATACGGCACTGTGGAGGTTAGGTTCTCCAGCGAGGAGGACGCTTTTAACTACTCCGCTGAGCCGATAGGACACAAGATTGGGTGCTGCTGCCGACATACTGTGATAAACGTGTTGCCAGAGTGATAGTCCCCTGATATCGAAGAGGCATGGCTGTTGGTAGCAGTCATGCACAGAATGGATACAAATGCAAGGATTCATTCTGGAGATAACTAGACCGAAGAAAGTGAATTAGTGGGAGTACGGCCTAGAGATAGCGATTGAAGTTATGTTAAAAGACCAACACGTAATTGTAGAAGAGATTCTTCTACCAGAAGACATTACGTTAAGAGTGGTAGTGAAAGGAAGACCTCCAACATGTTTTCTATGTAAACAAAGAGAGCTCATGAAGGTAAGGTGCCCTCAGCAAGAAAGTAAAGTAGAGGAACAACACGAAAGACAACCCGCCTAAGAGGAGGGGCCGGAGAAAAGGGAAATACAGAGGAGCCAGTTACTGTCGTAAATAGGCGAAAGAGGAAAGAGCGGGTGAGCTCTCCGCCAGAGAGCCAAAAAAGAATGAAGGAAATAGAGGAGAAAATAGAGAAGGCCCCGGAAACTGGACAGATATAACAGTAGAGGTAGCGTAACATAGAGCGGAAGACATAATCGTGGATGATTATTCTAATGTACAGATGGAGGAACCAAGGGAAACGACTAACCCGGACGGTTCCGGTCCGGAGCATAAACAAGTAAATAGGAATAAGAAAAAGTGGCATGTATTCACATGTGAAAAGCACCGCCATAGAGCGGAATATAACGAAGTTTAAAGGTGCCGTAAGGATTCAACTGCTAGCAGAAAGGTACCCGGAACACATCAAATGTGTGGTGATTGACAAGGAAAGGTATTGAAGACCGAAAGAACTATTTGGAGATGAGGTGAACCATTTGAAGGAAGAGATTGAATTTGAGTAAGTACCAAAAGTAGTTAAATATGAAGAACTAATACCATTAATGCATGGTAATAGAGTCCTTTAAAAGGAAAAAAAGGGAAATAGACTTTTTAAAAAATGGGGAAAAAAACATGCAAAAAGAAAAAAAATCTTTCAAAAATTGTATAAATTGACAGTTAAATGGTACTGACTGAAAGTGGTGCTCAATGCAGCCATTTCAACATCATCAATATCATCATTCATTTTTTTCTTATTTTTTCATTCGTTTTATGTTTTTGTCCCCACTGTGGTGTTGTGTCTGTTCTTGTGCTGTTCCCTCTGTGTGAATGGTGGCAGTGCCAAAATAAAGAAAGTGAGAGTCGGTGAGCCTGTAAAGAACGGTGTTGCTCTATATTAAATCACTTCTGATTCTGGTACAGATAAGTTAATTTTTGTCGAGGGTTTACCTAACGGGTTTACCCATTGTTACAACTGTTGAGCTATTGTTGACTAATTGTTGTACTGTTTTACTTGTTTTTGCTTTCTCTTCCATTCAGGGCGAAAATAGTATTTAGCTATAGAAGTGGTGCAGGTACCCAAGCAAATACAAGCCGGGCGCTACGTGTCTGTAGCAAGCCGCGAAAATGTTACAGCTACCGTTAACCTGCTGGAAGTGGAAGAAGTACGTGTGGATTTGGATATTTTCAAGAGGAGCAAGGATTTAATTCAAAGAGAGGGGTTAAGGCTAAAGCTGACTCCCTCTGAAGATATTACAAAAATGAAAAATAAGAAAATGGTGGTTTACAGAACGTTGTCAGTCAAGAGCAAGAAAATAGAGATGGCATGTGAAGAAGCCAGAGAGGAGAGCCTGAGAGAAATTAGGAATGATATCGAATTTTTTGTAGAGGAAGAAGATTCGGTACAGTGTAAGTGTGTTTTGCTACCGTAGAGTAGGCAATAAAGCACTCCACTTCAACACTAAGAACGGATGAATGGGCATTCTTGCCAACCTACCTCGGTAAACGAGTGGCGAGAGTAAGGATCGGCAGGGTGCCCCCTGAGATAGCCAAGTTGTGGCTGCTTGCCATAATTTTGGTGGGGACAAAAGAGGACCCAAAAATACTGCAAGTGACTCGGACGAAGCAAGGAAACTGGTGGGAATTTGGCCTGGAAGTTGTAATCCAGGCCATCTCACAGGACATGGAAGAAATTGTAGAGGAAATTGAGCTGCCAGAAGAAGTGAAGCAGCGAGTGGTAGTGGAAGGGAGACCTCCCACCCGCTACTACTGCAGAAAGAGGAGGCACATAAAGGTGAGCTTCCCCCTTTTAAAAAAGTGGAAAGTATAGACGAAATGTTCTAGTAGGTACAAAGCAGAAAGGGAAAGGGACTAAAAACTTCATCCCCAGCCCCCGAAGAACCTAAACAAAAAGAAAAAGAAAGAAACAAGTAACACACAAGCACCCATTACACAGGAAGAAATATAGAAAACATACTCACACAGTCTACCATACCGCTGTAAACACCCAAGAAAACCACAAATATCCCTAAATACCCAGAGTCTCCAGATAAATATACACCAACACAAGCAGACACACAAACATCAAAGGCCAGTCACAAAAATATGTCATGAGACGATCACGGCCATCGAGAGAAACATTTCAAAAATGAAATCAACAGTAAGAGTCAAAATGTCTGAAGAGTACTACCCAACAAACATAAAGATTATACTAATAGATATGGACAGGTACAAAAAACTAAACGAAAATCTGGGAAATGACATAGACCCATTGGGACCTGAAGTGAGATGCAACTCTCTACCTCCAGTGATAGAATATGACAACTTGAAACCATACATGATCCGATAAAGTAAGTTTAGATTTGATTTTAAATCGATAAACATTTAAGAAAAAATAGTAAAATGGTACTACGCGTGAGTGTGTCTCGAGTAGCCATTCCACCTTCATTAATTATATAATTCATTTCATTCATTCGTTTATGCTTCATGTCCCCACTTTGTTGTATGGCCTTGTGCTGTACCCTCTGTGTTGGGCCGACGTGGCAACTAAAGAAATTGAGTCGGTGAGTTGTGTAAAGCCGAGAGTTGCGTATTGTCGTAATTACAAGTAATTACAAGTATCTTGAGTAGAACGATTGGCGATGACGTTATTATCCATTATATCGTACGTCGAACGTGCGCTACAAGGGAAATACGATAGAATGATTTTCAGCGGACAGTGTTCCGAACTCCATCGAAGAATTTTAGTACCAACCGGATGAAGGAACTACCTTTACTGCGTATTACAGACGATACGAGGACAGAATTGTGTCTCGATGAAACGATACATATTTTGACTAATATTTTTAACGAACAAAGTGGGAATGTTTCAATTTTAAAATAAATGGGTCCGACGATTTGTAACATATGCCGGTATTGTTAATAAGGCTTGTGAAAGGTTTAAGCTTCAAGAATTAACGCCAGATATGTTTAAGTGCGTAATATTCGTTAAAGGGCTTGTGGTAACGGAAGACGCGGAAATTAGAAAAAGAATATTATTAGAGTTGAATAAAGATGTTGAACTAACCTTGCAGAAAGTGGCTGAGGAATGCCAACAAATAATAAACCTTCGAGAAGATACAAACAAATAAATGATGATGATAATGATGATGATGATGTACAAACGTGTAAAGAAAGTATTGAAAGACAAAAAAGACATAAATCCAAACCTAAGCTATGGTTGCGGAAACCTGCATTTTAAGAAAGAATGCCCTTTTAAATATTAAAAAGGTCTTAAGTGCGGTAAAACTGGGCATAAACAGTCAAAATGGTGGTTGAAGAAATATGCAAAAAATGAGAAACCGAAGAAAGTCTAATCAACAAAAATAAATTACACCATCGAAAACCAAAAATTTGTGTCGGTAAAGATAAACGGTTTTGTCGAAGACCGATTTTTCTTCTGTGAACATTAACTCTGTTGATGACTTTCCTGAATTAGTATTTGGATTTGGCGTTATTTATATACTCTCAAAAATTTCGTTAGTACGACGTCATCATTTACTTTACTCCTAGCTTTTCCTAGAACATTTTTGAATGTGTCGTCAAATCATTCTACCTGACCATTTGTCCTCAGGTGGTAGGGCGAGGAAAAGATGTGCTTTATGGTATGTATTATGCAGACATTTCTTAATTCATATCTCGTGAATCGTGTTCCATTATCTGAAAATAACGTGTCTGGAGCACGATATTCGGCAAGAAATTCGAATAGGAACATTATTGTTGTCTTTGCTATGGGTTTATTACATCTGCATACCTCTGGCCGCTTTGTATAGACATTCACAATGATTAGATAGTGTGCATCGTTCATTGGCCCAGCATAGTCGATATATATCTTGGACCGTGAGCTCCCAGTCTTTGTGTATAGACTTAGTTTGTCTGAGAGTACTTGCGGAAACATTAAAAAAAATTCCCTTTAACTCTTCAGACGAATTATTTTTAGAGGGAGAAACATTTACGTTTTTGAAATAGCGATTTATGGGGAGGTCCCATAAATCGAACAATTCTAACCAATCGGTACTAAACATATCGGTTGCATTTTTAACGACGAAGACTTTCGCCTTGCATGTTTTACCCTCTACGTCCATATTTCGCCTATGAAATGTAATTTATCGTCCGTCACACTACGAGCAGATTTCGCTGTTTTTCTCAATACAGGTTTCCCTATTTTCTTCTATGTTTCCATATTTACTATTGAAATATCACTTCTAGTATCCAATTTTAATATGTATTCCACTTATTTTTACGTGTACGAATTTTTTTATTTGGGAATCGATTTATGCCTCTGCTGCGAGAATACTAGGATTTTAGCATCTGACCTTCGTAATTTTGTTCTGAAATATGAACTCTTGTGACCATTTCTTTTGTAAATGTAACATTTTTGATTTTTAAATGGACAGCTGTTTCTGAAATATATATGCCAACATCCATAACATAGATTAGGACGTAGCGCTCTTCTTTGGCTGTACTTTTCTGGTCGGCATATCTGTATTTTTGATAATCGTTTTCTTGAATTTTTTCAACATTGTCTTTCAAATTTATCATTCTATTGCATTCTTCTACCAAGAACTGTAAAATTAGATCTTGACACTTGAACATCTCAGGTGCATGTTTATTGAGTTAAGAACTTTTACACATCCTGTTGACACTTCTTGCGTATGTGATAAAATCATCATTCTCTGTTTTCAGTACATTGCAAAACTCCATTCGAGTGTTAGAGATGTTTGTTATCATCGAATATGTTAAACAGTAATTGTTTTGCTTCTTTAAAACAAAATTTCATTGGATGTTTTTGGCAATATGAAATTACAGTAGCCTTCATGCCGTAACGGAGCTAATTTTCGCAATAACACTTTCACTTTTTGTTCGTCCGACCATGATTTCCAATATTGCTCAAAAATTTCCTCGTACCTTCTGTTGTACGATAGAAAATACACTCCTCTGGGTTATAATTGAATTCATTAATCGAGTTCGAAACGCCGTCTAGCTAAAATAAACTTCAATTTTGGACTTGTTTGAATATACCTCCAATAATTGTTGTTGTTGTAGTTGTTACTGTGATAGTTGCTACTGCAACTCCTGTTACCGCTCTTGTGGTTGCTTTTGCAACTATACTATGGAAGCTAATAGGTCTTCCAATATTTAACAAGTTGTATCATGAAGAATGTTTTAAATAACCTACGTGAGTTTCGAAACCCTCTTCGCCAGATATTGTAACGTAATTTGTTACAATAAATAAAATAACCAGACAACAGTAAAACAATGTAACGATCTAACAAATCTCTTTACAAACCAACAATCAGTATTCGTTGTGAACTAACTCCAAACTGATATGAAAGCGTATTTCAACTAAAATAATATTCTGTCAGATTCGATCCCATTGGCCAATGGTGTTGTGTTAACTATGGGGATATATCAGCACCAATTTCGTTCTCAATATACCTCGTAGTGAGAATCGATCATGCATGTCAAGAGTTTTATCAAAACTTCTTCGTCAACTATTGCGTAATTGGTAAACTAGAGTTCGCTATTGATTACTTTCTGATGATTGTATCATTCTGGCCCACTCTTAACATGATATTAAAAAAACAATGGTCCCTCTTCTAGTAACTGTACTTCTTTTGTAAGATGATGCTTACACTTGCTCTAGGAGAAACGGACGTGAAAGCAAATATACTTTGACAAGAGACCAGATAAGATGTAATAGATTCTTTTGTATTTCTCGAAATATTTTACCTCCAGAGATGGATATCTTGAATCTAAAATCAAATTTGCACAAGACTCTCTAAAAAAAGATTTGTTGCACGCTCTCGCTCTCTCTTTCTGTATGTGTGTCTGTTTCTCTCTCTCTCTCTCTCTCTCTCTCTCTCTCTCTCTCTCTCTCTCTCTCTCTCTCTCTCCTGAGAATCACATTCATGGCACCAAGAATTACTAGTGACAACTGTTTCATTGTTAGGAGAATACGCAATGATATGGTTAACTTTTTTACGTTTAATGGCTTCTTTTACTTGTCATACACAGTTTTATCATCACCATTAATTAATTTCAAACATAGTCATGGGAATTAGACTGACTGTGGCAGATCCAACCTTTACAAGTGGTGACCTTTATGCTGACACTTCAACAGCAACAAAGCCTAAACGTTTGTTTGTACATGGGAGCACAATGAAAAATAATGATTTGAACAATTTATAACACGATTTCATAATTCCTGTCTTAATCACAGTAGAGAGAATGACTAATATTTTATTTAGATATAATTTGTAAAGCATTCCGAAATCTCTATATTTTATTTTTGAAAATACAGCTTTGGCAAAATATCTGGGCATCACCGGGTAGGTCAGCTAAGATTTGACGAAGTTATGATAATGTAGACCAGCACTCATTATTGAATTATTTCAAGATTTTCACTTGAAACAGCTGTATGTAAGTTAATGAATGCAATTATGTAAATATCGTTTTTTACCATATAGTATGCATATATATATATATATATATATATATATATATATATATATACAAGTGTGTGTGTAGGCATGTGTGCGAGTGCATGCGCGTGTGAGTGGGTAGGGGTATTGCATAAACGTATGTGGTCTAGTGGTTAGGATGTTGCAATGGCGATCGCAAGAACTTAATTTTCATTCTCAGACCAACGTTGCGTTGTGGTCTACATCACGATGCTTTATTCACCTCAGCTGTAAAGGAGTAACCCTGAAAACGACTTTTGTCCAAATTTTGGGATGTATTAGCTCTTCGTTTACTCGGCGGGTATCATCATTCGAAAGCTACAGCCAAACGAAGAAGCTGATCGTTCCCACCGGTTTTTTTAACAACATTCGCACACACACGCACATGTACACACACACGCACACACACGCGCGCGCGCGCGCACGTGCACACACACACACATTGCATAAATGTTTCACACGAATTCTGAAAATACCGAAATGGAGTTAAATCTAATCCCCTTACGATATTTTGCCCGTGGGGACAGTATGATCACTTCAGAGTTTAGATCCATAAATATATTTTCCATCTAGTTAGAAATATATAATTGCAGCAGCTTTCAAATGTAGTTTCATTTTCTTCTCTTGCTCATATGATTCAGCCTTAGTTGGTTGAACATGAATTAATTACACTGTTATTAACAGTAACAGTGTTTCAGTATTAGATTACATAAATTGCGACATTCTAGGAAGATACCAACATTGTAATTGTTGGACAGAAGAAATTCAATTGTACTAACACTTCATTTCTTTCAAGGGTTCATTTATCAATATTTGGGGTTAGATTTTCACAGTTATCAATTCAACAAAAACTGGTTACGCATCACTTGATTCGACCTCCAGCACAAATTAACTTATGCAGCTTTGTGATGTGAAAACAAAGGTGTATATCAATTGTTCAGAATACAGTATTTAATAGACACAGAGAAGATTAAATGTAAGTGAATTTCCTTAATTTTTGTACAGAACAAAATAATTATATACTACTAAGATCATTTTGTTTAGCTGACAAAAATAATTATGAAAAGATGCAACATGAATCTATGAACAGGGAAATCAGTGCCTGTTGGTAATTGTTTCACAGCAAGCAATACTGAGATCAAATATTAACGCTTCTCTTGTCAGATAAGCAACAAAGTTTAACAATAAACAAATCAGATGAAACGTCCTTGTGATTATATAAATATATCAAGGTATCTATAAAACAGGAGAAATATTCGTAGCTGGTTCTGGTAGCCACAACCAGCTGAGTCCAATATATGTGTCAAGTATAGTACTAAATTCCTGAATCCATGACAGCTGTCATTATACTCTACTACCGAGGTTGATAAGGCAACAGTTATATCTTTCTATACCAACGAATAAAAATTACTTCAAATTTCTTAGCGTATTCTTCGTACGCTCACTCTGGTTTGAAATATATGGGTGTAGCAATGGCGTACAACATCACCCATTGCTACTATATGATTTATTGAATGTCATATATCTACTATTGTGTATTTCACGTCAATCGTAATTTTACTCATATTCTTTACTGACAACTTGGAAGCATATTCAGACTTGGAAAGCCTTCAGTAATGGCTGTTCCTGGTTTTCTGCACCTGGACACGCATTCGTCAAAATAGATTAAAGAAAATGTCTTCTGTGAAATGCTAGAAAAGTTTACTTAACCAGATTTGAACTCAGCTCTATCTTATTCTCTAACGACTCGGGATTATCAGCCTTGGAAGCGTGTTAAAAACCGTAAATATAATTTTATATAGCTTTCTAAGTCATCTTCCTAATTATAAGTTAATACTTCTTTCATCTCAACTCTCTTGTAATAGCAATGTGTTCGACATTTTAACATACATTTTGTACCCCGTAATTTTATATTTAATTTTAATAATTTTAGAATGGAATTTCGCAATGAAAAACCCATTCAAAAAGCATTGTAAAAATCAATATATAAGGTTTTGCTTTTCAACTTTCTCTCACTTCAGCATTCATAATTAATTTGTTTTGTTTCACATAACCTCTTGAAATCTTATTAATGCAGCAATTAATTTTTATGTATTATTTTTCTTTTCAGTATTCTTAGACTCACTATCTAATACACACAACGTTCATTTTTATTAATTTATTTATTTATTTTAGTCTGAATCCTATAAAACATAACTGATCATAGCCGATGGCATTACCATGGTTAACTAAAGTAATGCAACAAAATATTTGAGGAGGATAAATTTTCAGATATAGTAAATCACCCACTGTTTTCCTTCTTTTCATCCACTCTTCACTACTTCTTGTAGCTTCATCTGATTAGCTGCTATTTAAACATACCCAGTAGTATGTATGAGTGGATGTTGGTT
>NC_042998.1:110527650-110550150 GCF_006345805.1 Octopus sinensis | reverse complement strand
AAATATCAGATATGGTGTGGGTGATTTCCAAGGCCGGGTTAAAGGTGTTGACAAAAAAAATCGTTTAGTTGTTGTTTGTTAAGGCTTGTAACGCCAATACAGTCGTCAATGTAACGACCATAAAATTCTGGGATGGATCCAGGGAAGTGAGCAAAGATTTGCTCCTGCACATAACCTACAAAGAGGTTGGCATAATTAGGGCCCATCCAGGTGCCCATAGCAACACCGCAGAGGTGCTTATAGAATTCACCAGAGAAGGAAAAACAATTGAGTGTTAAGACGAGCTCAGCTAGGTGGTGGAGTGTATTCGTGCTGGGTTCAAGTATAGAACGACGGTATAAGAAGTATTTAAGTGCTAGTAGACCGTCATTGTGAGGAATAACTGACTACAAAAAGTTAATGTCTATGGTGAAAAGGCTTTTGGATCCACCAGGTGGAAAAGAGACACGCGTTCTCACACACACACACACACACACACACATATATATATATATATATATATATACGCATTTATATCGGTGAGCACGTCTATGCAGCTGTCTATGCAGCTCCGCTTAACAACAAGTGTTGGCGTCTTTATGTCCTTGTAACTTACTTGGTATGGCAAAAGTGAATGATAGATTAAGTACTAGGCTTTAAAAAAAGAATAGTTTGATTAAAATTTCTTTAAAAATAAGTAAAGAATAAATAATATAGTGTTCTATAAATCGGAGAAAAACGAAAATCGGCCTAGCAGCAGCAACAAGGCCGCCAGATGCATTTTACTCTGGTGGGTCCTTAATAATTGAATGTGCTCACACCAAATCATATGTCTAGACGAGATTCCACATCTCCGATTTTTAGAAAAAATGTATAATACCTTCTCTGTTATTACAAATAGCCATCAAAATCAGAATATTGCGAATATTAGTCGATACACATAAGAGTAGGTTATCGGAACAAAATGAAGCATATAAAAGGTTCGAAGTAACAATGAGGAAACAACAAAATATCTAAGTTATGAAGGTTAGAAAACGGGTAACGAGAATATATTTGCCGTCATATATTCATCTCCCACACTGAATTTGTCGGAAGTTGAAAGAAATTTATGGAATCCATATCTTAATGTATTGACTGAGGGCTAAAGCTATACTAAATGCTTGAAATTCTCTCTCTCTCTCCCCCTCTCTCTCTCTCGTTCTCTTTCTTCCCCTCTCTGTCTTACACAAATACGCGTACACACACCTGCATACAAGCTGACATACACACGCACAATACTTTGCTTCCTACATTTCTTGATAGAAACATATATTAGTTATTGATTATCGATTAGCTCAATGTTTGTAATGAGATATCTGAAAGCCAAACTACTTGTCTTCCGTTTTTTTCTGTTAAGCTGTATGACTATGGATGCGTGTGTTTGTGCGTATGCGTGTGTGTGTGCGTGCGCGCATGTGTGTGTATTCGGTTCCATACTCTGTAACAGAAACCGGGTGGACGAAATCTCTGTAGACGACCGACGGATGGATGAGGCGTATCACTCAAATGGTACATCATTGTCACACATTATGTCATGGGACTGTGATGAGAGTATATGTGTCGGTGGGATAATTACACGTTCATTCAAGATCAAGAAATTCAAATGATCAAAGGCATGCTCAAATTCTAATGACAAGAGACTTCTATATATAAATATATAGATAGTCCCACACATATATATACACACATACACACACCAATACACGCACACAAACACATACACATACACGCACATACATACATACATACATACAAATATATATATATGTATGTATATATATATATATATGTATATATATATATATATATATATATATATATGTGTGTGTGTGTGTGTGTATCTATCTATCTATCTATCTATCTATCTATCTATCTATCTATCTATCTATCTATCTATCTATCTATGTAACTATCTATCTATATATATACGAGCAATGCCGACGTGCTCTGCTGTAAATATCGGTTTGTATTTTTCTCTCTTTCTAAACAGAAATAAACTGTCAGTTGTATTCGCAGGAGAGAATCAAATCCTTGAGCAAGTCCATCAATGCCGTATTCACATACATACATAAATATTCAAATACAAGCATATATATACAAACATATGTGCATGCATCTTCACTTGTTTGTGTGTGAGTGTGAGTGTGTGTGAGTGTGTGTGTGAGTATGAGTGTGTGTGTGTGTGAGTGTGTGTGTGTGTGTGTGTTGTGTGTGTGTGTGCGGATGATGCAGGTAGGTAGATAGGTAGGTAGGCAAGTTGATTGTCGATAGATATTTATGTATACATGTAAGTATGTGAGCATGCATACGCATATATATGTGAATACATTAATGAGGAAAATATTCTTTATTTTTTTCTGCGAAGATGGTTGACATTTCACATCTGTTGAGAAAGGAATCAGATGTATCCAAACTATTAGCAGAAATATGTCGTGATTGCATTAAAAAACCTTTCGGAGCATGACAATAGTACTGAGATATTAGAAACGTTCATATATTAGAACCGACCTAATTCTCTCGACTTGTAATAGACTACTTTTCTACAGTTAACATTTTGTTCGCTGTACCATTGCAGTTGTTTGATTTCAGAACCTCATTTCACCCAATATACATAAATATCTACCTACCCAATAACCTCTCTATACACACACACACACACACATATACTCACACACACTCACATATACACACACAAACGCATACACACACATGCTGGTGATGCAAATATGCTTGTATATATGTATATGCATGTATGGGAATATGTCTATATGTATGTGAATACGACATTGATGGAATTGCTCAAGGATTTGATTCTCTGCAGCAAAAAACAATTGACATTTTATTTTTGTATAGAAATATCGTTATTACCGTTATTTTAAAGATTTCATATGTCACGTGCATTTATTTAATTTACTGATGACCTACATCTTTACTTTAATTATCTATTAAAATGTATGTCTGTTGTCTTCCAATGGCATTCATTTGTTTAAGATCATATATACATTTTTTGTTGGTAATCTTGACAATTACAAACAGAAAATATTTGATATGCAAAACTATAAATTGTTTTTTATTTTATAATTTATATAATTTTATATATTACATTATAGCATTAGATTAGAATATTATTTTAATAATATAATAATGATAATAAAAATAATGCTGATTTCAGGTTTTGGCACAAGTCTAGTGCTTTTAGAGGAGGGCGTTAGTTAACTACATCGACCCAATATCCTGCTGGTACTTATTTAATCGGCCTCAGAATGATGAAAAACAAAGTCGACTACGGCGGAATACTACAACAACAACAACTACTACTACTACTACTACTACTACTACTACTACTACTACTACTACTAATAATAATAATAATAATAATAATAATAATAATATGCAGAATATGTGGAGATGGACAAGAAACAATAAATCATATTATCTCTGACTATCCAGTCCTGTATAAGAGGGAATATATTCAGAGACACAACAGAGTTTGGACCTACATGCACTGGAGGCTATGCCAACACTATGGAACAACAACAGAAAAACCATAATATAGGCACACGCCAGAAATGGTCAAAGAAAACGAGAAAGCAACCATACTCTGGTATATGCCAATACACACAGACAGAGAAATTAAGGCCAATAGGCCAGATATAGTTGTGAGAGATAATGAAGAAAAAAATGCTTTTTAATTGATGTATCAATACCAGCAGATGACAACGTTTCTGTAAAAGAAATGGAGAAACTTTCAAAATACAAAGACCTGGAGATAGAGGCAACTCGAATGTGGAATCTAAAGACAGTAACAATTCCTATCATAGTAAGTGCATTAGATATGATAAAAAATATTCAGACAAATACATAACAAAAACACCAGGACTTCAAATATATATAACATAAAGAAAATTGCACTACTGGGCCTGCACACATCCTACGCAAAACGCTTTCAATACAGTAAGAATAAGAGCATCATTGCAAACCACAGCACATAACCAAAGCACACAGAACTGCACTCGGTAATCCAGAGAAAAAACGTGATTAAAAAATAAGACTACTGAATGATAATAATAGTAATAACAACAACAACAACAACAATAATAATAATAATAATAATAATAATAATAATAATAATAATAATAATAATAATAATAATAATTAATATTATCATCATCATCATCATCATCGTCTTCATTACTACCATTACTATTATTTTATTCTTTTATTTGTTTCAGTCATTTAACTGTGGCCATACTGCAACACCCCCCTTTAGTCGAACAAATCAACCTCGGGCTTAATCTTTGTAAGTAGTCTCTTTTGCTGAACCTATAAGTTACGGAGATGTAAACACACCGACCAGCTGTCAAGTGATGGTGGGGAAAGAAATGCAACCCCCTATATATATATATATATATACAAACACACACACACATACACACACAAACACACACACACACACACATATACATATATACTCTTTCATTTTCCACTCACAAGGCTTTGTTCGGCCCAAAGCTATTACAAAAGAGACCGGCCCAAGTGGGACTGATCCCAGAACCATGTGGTTAGGAAGGAAGCTTCTTTATTTCAATATTTTTCCATGAAGGCTTTACATAGAGGGGACACTACAACACGTGGGGATATATAACAATTAAAAATATATGAAAATAAAATATGATATTATGAATGACACATGAAAATGAACATGAGAAAGAAATTAAAATTATGATAACATGCGTAATAGTTGAAAATGAAAATTTGAAGAGTGTGCTACTCATCCCTCACCGTGCAACACCACTCGACGTGTCTGAGTCCTAAGTTCCTTTTAGTCTCTGTTCCAGTTCCGCTATCGCTCCATGACTGCACTCTCTCGTAACCTTTTCCATCGGGGAAGGGGTCTTCTAAATTCTGAGGTGTCTGCTTTTTTTTCTTCTTTCCTGTGGGGAAATGAGGTGGGTGGATTTGTTGTGTGTATGGGGGGGGGGGGTTCAGAGTGGTTTTGAGTAGGATGGAGTTGGACTAGGGTACCACATCACACTCAGTTTTCTTCCTTCTACTCTCTGTTACTCTCCGTTCTTCCTCCTTGTTCTCCTTTCCTCCGTCTGTCTTCTTCCTCTCTTTTCTCTTCCGTCTCCACAACTGTTTCCTCTGCTTTTGTCCTCTGTAGAGAGCAGCATGCGCTAATGTGGCCCCTTTGGCCACATTTAAAACAATGTGGTACTCTGCCCTCTACCCACGCTCTCAGCACAATTTTCCCCAACGTCACCGTCTCTGTCAAACTCTCCAGTTGTTCCCTCCTCCGCCTGTATAATTAGTTCTAGTGTGTTCCCTTCCCCCCCCCCTGTTTCTGTGGCTTCAAGGACAGCCACCTTCACATCGCTTCCAGCAATTACAGTCGTTGCCACCAAGCTACATCTATATCAGGTGGGATTGCTCGACCATTACCTTGAAAGATTTTCTTCCAAGGTATGTGGGCAGAAGCACTACCTCCTCTGCTTTCATCTCCTCGCATCCTCTATTGTCGTAAATCGGACGACCATTGTCCCATATCTCCATCCTTTAGTTATCTATGTTATTTCCTTTGACTGCTCCTTTAGCGTCTTTTGCATTTCAGCTTCCACCTGCTCGGCCTTTTTTCCCTTTTAACGAGAACACCTTATAAGTGATCGTTTTTCTCTCCATTCACTCCATAATTCCTTTTGGGTGGAGGCAACCTCACGTCGCCGCCCACTTTCTGTACCATCTTCTCATACTCCTTCAGACCAGCTAAAGCCAACTCCCTTCGCTTCATCTCCATGGCCTCAGCAAAACTCCTTGTCTTTTCCAACACTCCGTCCATCTTTATGACCGCCTTTACCAGCTCGTCCTCTGCTAAAGACAACTCAGAACCGTTAAGGTCTGAATACATTTTCTAAGCAACCCGAAAAACACCGTCCGACTCTCAACAAATTCACACAACAACTGCTGGATAACGCATGCGTGGAACCAAGCTTCTTACCATACAGCCACGCTGTGCCTATCATCACCATTTATATTATTCGTTTATTTTATTTTCCACTAACGAATACTCCACAGAATTATTGTTACAGGCTCAATAATTCATGCTCTACCACCTTCTTTGTAATTGTAGAGTCAAAGAAATCCATCCAGTTCTACTTTATCTTTCATAGGAAATAGAAATATTGTGATACAAGAAGTGGATTAAGAGTCAAAGTTGATTTGTTAAGTTTGAGAATAAAAGTGTGGTCATACTAAAATTTGCAGCTATACAGGTTGTGTGAGATACATAAAAGGAGAACAATACGAAACGTTTTCCAAGGGTAAAGAAATTATATACGACAAACTAAAAGTATTTAGGAGGATCATTTCATTCTTTAGCTGTTTAATTCCAGGTGAGTTCTAAAGGAGTATACCTCTGGCTTTTGTTTCCGATGCTGTCTTAAACGCCATCTCTTTTTAAAAAGGTGGGACGGAATTTAAGGGGGAATTGGTGGCTATTTCTGCCTCGTAGGTGATCAAATAGCAGTTCGCTCACTAACGTGCTTGGAGTTCTGATGTGGAATATTTACACATCGTGGGAGGTCGTTGGAATAGTTACACAGTAGAAAAAGTGTTTGGGCCACATTCTTATAAGAATATATAACATTTAAGGGTAGTAGATGAATACAGCTACTCTATTTTATTTTCAAATCTGACATATCTATGACAACGTTATTTAATGTGTTCTTCAAGTTTTTAAGACGCGATGATATGACTTAACATAGATTAAGCGAATTATTTTTAGATGGGCCACCACGTACAGATTTAGTTATCGAATTCTTTATAGCATTTTGCTTGATTCAGATGGAAAAATATTCTTGTATCTAAACTCATAACGGGACAATACAGACACACACGCGCGTGCATATGAATATATTTTTGTGTGTGAATGTGTGTCTTTGTGTGTATAGATAGATAGATAGAACGATAGATAGATAGATAGATAGATAGATAGATAGATAGATAGATAGATAGATACATACATACATACATACATACATACATACATACATACATACATACATATATACATACATATATACATGCATACATACACAAATACATGTCCTCCTATAGAAGTGATTGTAGTATTCTAGAGTGAACGTTTTGAAATCTTTTCCAATTATACACTCCCAGATGTGTCTTTCGTATCTTTAGCGGGTTACACGCTGTTACAATAATTTTGACCAGGTTTCCATTATGAGAATGATTTTCTCACATACTTCTCATATCATCGTTTTCATTGTCGTTGAGAAAGATCGTAATCGGTGCTCTTAATCTTAGGAATAACATGTGGGACGAAAATATCATTGACCATTACTATGATAATATTATACTATAGTTTATTCGTCAATTGTATGAGTTTCTATTTCAGAGCATCATTTTAACTACATATATTATTTGTACACACCTATTTGTGTGTCAGCACTTACATTCACCTGAGTTGATGATAATTCTTGAATAGTTGGTATTTGACATCCTCCAGAAAGATAAGGGCATAGTTAACCTCAGTTGAATTTGAACTGAGAACATACTCTACTTTGACTCTCTACCTGTTTTGCCCATTATACTATAGTATTATGAAGTTACGCTAGATTTGAAAATGTTTCAAACACCAGCACTATAAAAGAAGAATGCTGAGTTGTTAAATTGGTGTCAAGAGTTGGGATATCTAATTATCTTGCTCTATTACCTTTTATAAATATATGCTTTACTCTTAAGGAACTATAAATATTTTTACTGTTTGTCTCATATCAGTCGCAGTCATGTTACCGAACTGTATTATAAAAATCAGAGCGTTACTAAATGCTCTACCTATATATACATATATGGACTAACAGGGATATAATGTCAATCAATGGCGGATTTGTAACACAAAATTCTTGCAGCAAACTGCAAAATTATGTTTCGTTTATAGACATTATACTCGTTATCCCATTTTTTATTTGCTTTGATATTCAGTAAACGTGAAAATTCAATAAACGTGAATATTATTCCATCTCGCGTTGCGCTATCTGCTCAAGATCAAAACAAACATTAGGATTTTTATTTCAGCCGATTATACGTCTGAACTTCATATATGTATTCTTACTTTCATCGATATGAATTAAGAATGAAGCAACACGGGAATGTTGTTTCTATTTGTTGGCTATATGCAAATGCTAAGTAGATTACATCTATACGTTATTTATAAGAATATCTGAAAATATTTGGTTGTGCTTTGATAATTCTGTCTATTTAACGGAATCAGCATTTTCTGATCTACACTCGGGTTCATTATTTAATGTTGTTTCGTCTTCTTAAAATTTCTTATATTACATATATATTTGATTTTGACATGGTACAATTATGAAATGAATCTACAAAACATTAAAATTATAAGTCAAGAAAATTTATTAAAAATGAAAATCTATAGAAAATCAAATGCCATAGGTACTATAAGAAACGAAAATCTAAAGAAAATATATGTTCCTTTAATTCATTTTGTAATGTCCCATACCAGTTATATATTATGTATCGTGATAAAAGTGTCTCGAAATTCAAGCCATTTTCCTAGGAATTCATCAATTTCAGTGATTAAACAAAGGATAGAAAGTATTTACAACTCTGAAGTAAACTGAAGTCGAGAGCTAGCATGCAAAGTGTTATACTCGCTTGCAGTTCACGGTTATAGGTATTTCACCTGACTTTCATCATTAACGCCGTAGGGAAAAAAGTATCAACAACACAAAACTGAATACTTTATCCTTATATCAATTCTCTAATCACCCATTCACAGAATCTTGTAATTAAATAATTAAATCACGCAGCTTACTTCATGTGTCACGCTCATGAAATGCCAACATTATCACATAGCATATATATGAATGTGTGAGTATGCGTGCATGCGTGTTTGTGTGTGTGAGTCTGTATATGTGTATGTATATGTGTGTGTACGTATTTATGTATACATATATATATATATATATATATACACATATTTATAAATATATATACACATATACACATTCAGAAATGAGATTGTGCATGCACACGTGTGTGTGTGCGTGCATGTGTGTCTATGTGTGTTTATGTGTGTGTATCTGTACGTGTGTGTGTGTACGTGTGTGTGTGTCTGTGTCTGTATACGCATAAACGCTTACAAGCAGACAAATTGCCAAATTAAATCATCTGACGTTCGATTTGGCAATAAGTGTATGAGCAAAATTACGCAGTACCTCATGAACCATCAAGCATATCAATTAAATTATTCCATAAATGTAATATACAATATTCCACCTTGATCATATGAAGTTTATGAATATCATAGTGTCGAAATTTGATGCCATTTGTTAATCCCTGCTGTGGAAGTACTAGTTCTAAAAAGCATTGCGAATACTGAGCAATTAAGCAAAAACTTACGGGAGGATAAACAGTTTGAAATCTAACGATTAAATATTGCCATTTAATGACTTACCTTCTTTTAGTAACATAAGCTATAATTAGAAGGCAATTACTTTCAGATATTTGAGTGTTTAAAATAATCTATCTCCTTCATTTCTTGTATATTTTAATGCAAGCATAGTTAATTGTATAATGATTTCTTTCTTCATTATAGGGTAATGTTTTCGGTCTCATTATGTGGTATGAAGAGGCGATGCTTATTTTTTTGAAGGCTTGGGTGGGACGATGACTTATGAGAGAAACTGGGTAAAACGAAAGCTTGTGGAAGACTCTTGGACAGATTGTGCCTATATTGAGACGTACGTCGTTATATTTTACGAGGTGAACGCTCTTTATTTTTTAATAACATGATTGAAAATCCATCGTATTTGTGCATACCGACCGACATTTTTGCACATGCGATCAAATAAACTGATGTACATGATCACAAGCACAAATATATGTTTGTATGTATGCATTTCTCTCTCTCTCTCCTTCTCTTTCTCTCTCTTTCTCTCTCCCCCCTCTCTCTCTCTCTCTCTATATATATATATATATATATTCTTTTCTTTCCTTTTCTTTTACTTGTTTCAGTCATTTGACTGCGGCCATGTTGGAGCACTGCCTTTAGTCGAGCAAATCGATCCCGGGACTTATTCCATCGATGTCTTTTTGCCGAACCGCTAAGTTACGGAGACGTAAGCACACCAGCATCGGTTTTCAAGCAATGCTAGGGGGACAAACACAGACACACAAACACACACACATACATATATATATATATATATATATATATATATATATATATATATATATATATATATATATATATATATATATATATATATATATATATATATATAAACATATACACGACAGGCTTCTTTCAGTTTCCGCCTACCAAATCCACTCACAAGGCATTGGTCGGCCCGGGGCTATAGCAGAGGACACTTGCCCAAGATGCCACGCAGTGGGACTGAACCCGGAACCATGTGGTTGGTTAGCAAGCTACTTACCACTTATTCATTTATACTGTTTCGCTTAGGCAAAGCGATACTAATAGCCTGATGTTAGAACTCATTCTACATATACTTGACAACAGAGGGTCAGTGGAGTACAGAGCAGGAAGAAGAAATTAAAACCGCAAGGAAATAAGAAATTATGTCATGAGAGACATTAGCATACAGCTGTTTCTGATATAAGATGCAACGCACTCATAGTCGAATGATTTTGTATAAGCTTAGAGCTTCATTGGATCAGACACTCACACGCACACACATATGATGAAAGAAAGTTAGAGAGAGAGATGGGAAGAGATGAGATACATAAAAATTTGAATGTAAGGAGGACTCCTTCATAAGTAAAATATTTACCTCCCCTTTAAAATTTAAATAAAGAAGGCCGAAAGTTTTCTGTCCTGCGTCAAAACCTAACTGATTATTGTAACTTTTAACTTGTTATCACTTCATTTCTCTTGAACGTTTCTCTTGAACATTTATCACATGAACGTTAATTATATTTTGCAATTTGCTGTGCATATATATTCAGGCATAAATATATGTATGCCTAATTTACATAACACTGCAGGCACAGGTAATAGAAATTTAGAGAAAACACTTTTAGTAAATGTATTTTAGTTGGAGAAAAGGTAGAATATTCGTCTAAATGTTAAGTTTCAAAGACAGTACTTTAAAAGTTTTAAGGCCGTCCAAGAACAAAACGATTCATTAATCTGTTAGTATCTGAATTAACTACCATATTTTAAGGTTCGTTACTAAATAAATCCGTATTAATAGATAGTATGGAATTTCCACATTTTGAGTTGAGGTTGAGTAAATTAATTGCGATAAACGTATAAACTATTTACAACATAAAATCGTTACTGCCTTTCAGAAAGACAGACTGGATACACAATAATTAATCGAAGTCTACTGATTAATATTAGTCAATTACTAGCATGTTACAAATTAACTATTACAGAGGCAGTAGACGGCTAGAGATAAAATTATTGACTAAAAAAGCCTAAGGCATGAATTATGTTCATTTATCTTCTGTGATAAAATCCTGCATAACAAGTTTTATCTGTCACCTAGTATGCATCAATAAATTAGGTACCAATTAAATTAGCGGTAAGATCTGATAGTCAATATTTCACCGATATAGATTTTATTTTCGAGCCTCTTTCAGAAATCAACTTTCTATTGTTTATCTCACTACACGCAAAACTAAACGGACAGACACAAACATATATACTAATCACGAAAATATATATGATTTTCATTTAAAACGTATTCTTTACATTTTAAGATTATAATTGCATAAAACGTTAGTTTAAGACCTTCTACAAATGCTGCTTCCGATGTATTTTGTATAGTGTTGAATTACATTTTAGCAAATTTATCGATCTACAAATATACGTTTCTAATAATTTGCCATTCGGTTAAAAGAACTTTGCTCAATGTGTTTTCAATGAATATACGTTACTCACTTAAGCGCTTTTCCCCCTATAAGTCATAGACCGTCATTGACGTTTCTACATTTATCGATATTGGGCTTTCTTTTATGCAACTGCTTTTTCACCTCTACTTCAGTATCCTGTCTCCAGTTACTTTTAGGGCGTCTTCTTTTCTGCATCCCCTATGGGCTCCCTGTCGGGCCCTGACTTGTATTTTAGTGCCCCGCGTCATATATTTCCCAAACGGAAACCGTCATACATTTTGCAGCTGGAAGATCGTCATCTCTCAGGTATTGTTCATATTGAATTTCCATCTATGTATCTGTAAATTTGTTTTCTTTTCCCGGTAGAAGTGTTGGCTCTCTGCAAACAAATCGTTTACCTCGGGAAAGAGGTGGTCCACATTAGTCTGACTTCTCTCCTTCCAATGGTCCTAAATGATTGTAAGTTCTCAGGGTCATTGAGACTCTCAAGACAATCCATCATAACCAGGACATGTTGGTAGTTCTGAAAACTATAATATACCGCTTGTGTGTGTGTGTGTGTGTATGTGTGTGTTTGTGTGTGTATGCGTGTATATATATGCGTGTATAATTGCATCTATACATATGCACAGACACGTATGCGTTTAGACATATACACAGATACGTATGCATGTGTGTATGTATATGCGTGTGTGTGTGTGTGTGAAGAGAGAGAGAATGAGAGAAAGAAAATGAGAGACATGTAAGTGTATATGCGTATATACACACACAGCTATGCGTAGTAGAAATGAAACCACAAAATGAAACTCTGGAATGCAAAATAAAAAGAGAAAGACTACCAGCAAAATCTATCTCTGTTTAGTTCCTGCAACATAACAAGAGTTGTAGTGGATAAAGTATCTTAGACACCATTAAAAGGAGTTTTCATTCCTTGCAGGAATTTTATTTTTTATCACAGTTCTGTTCCAATAATACTTACGTGGGGGTTAAATTATAACATAAATCAGCATTGAATGGTAAAACGGAAATATATAATGTCCAATCGTAAATGGCCTAAACACCTTTCTTTCACTTGCGTTTCCGAACCACAGTGGAAGGTCGTCTAAATAATTCGTCTTCAGTGAAATTAAGTTTTTGTGAGACATTTCACTGATTATATGCCACCAAACAACAACATTGTACGAGAGACCTATATTTTGTAGTTGGATAATATTTCATTCGAAAGAGATACCTAAACTGCTTTCAAGGCGAGTCTGTTTTACATCAACGTCAAATAAAACGGGAATTTTAGACTCTTGCAACCAAAATAGTAAGTTAGACTACGTAATTCTAGCATTTAAATCGATGTTTTGTAGATTAAACGAATAACTTGATTGATTTATATTTTCCTGCATACAGCAAGAGACTTCAAGGTTG
This sequence comes from Octopus sinensis, assembly GCF_006345805.1. Classification (NCBI taxonomy): domain Eukaryota; kingdom Metazoa; phylum Mollusca; class Cephalopoda; order Octopoda; family Octopodidae; genus Octopus; species Octopus sinensis. The sequence continues at coordinate 110,536,818 of NC_042998.1, read as the reverse complement.
TGAACTTCTTCATTTTCTACATAATCTGTAAACTTTTAGTAGTCGAACTGTTCAGCTTGAATATATGATTTATACTTATATTCACATATCTCGATATTCTTTTATCCATGTGTGTATGTATGTAATTACTTATGACTATATATATATATATATGTATATACACACACATATATATATATATATATTTTATATATATATATATATATACATACTTACACATATACATATATATACATATATATACATATATACATACATACTTACACACATATATATATGTATATATATATATTTACCTGTATATATATATATAGTACAACAGTTGCAGTTTCTCATTCTACCTGACATTGGGCGTATTGTTGTGACGTTAAACTAATTATGATTGAATTCACTATTTCGAAGAATAAAGAAAATTCCTTGAATATCTGTTTAACGCTTTTAATTTCATTGAAGCATTTTGAAACCTGCTACAGTATAAACCGCATTATACTGTCTCCTTCAAAAGAAATACAGTAGCATTTGACGAATTACCGGGCCGTGTTTTTCCAGAGGAGATCTGTGAAAATTTCACCGGGTCAAACCTATTAATGCTGTTTCAATTATCAATGCAGGGATATTTTCATTTGAAAGCACTTTAACATACTTAGTGTGATCTTTAACTTAAGTTATCAGTTGGATGTATGTATGTATATATATATATATATATACATATATACATGCGTGTGTGTGTGTAATGTATTCATGAATAATATCGAAAATACCCAGAGCTGTCTTATATAGATATCATTACCTCCGCATATCATGAATAATTAAACGGCCGCCTGAGATTAAAACATATTTTATCGTGCACAATAGATATAATTAAAATAAAGGCAATATACTTTACTTGGTCTATTTTAAGATATGTAATTTAATGAAGATCCATTGGCGATAGGTTATTTGGAACTTAAGTACAACAATTTTATTTGGCTATTTAAATTATATTCCTAAAATCGTTTCAGTAAAGTGTTTTATTTTCTTTCCCATAAACCTGAAATTAACTTCCGTACATAGATTTGATCATTAAATTGTATTTTCAATTAAGACAACTTATCTCTATCATTATGGAGTATATTAGCTAATTATACTGAATTTATATGTTTGAATCTTCATCGTAGCAAAATGTAGGTTAAGTGATTTAAAGAACTGATTAATTATCCAAAATGCAACACAGTAGTATTGCATTCCCAGAAGTCATAAGTAGTTTGATTGAAAATCAATTGGGAAAGGCTACTAATAATTTAGTTCCTCTTTCTTTTAAATTATATCTTTTATCAGTTTCTTCCAATTTGCCATTCCAAAAATTTTATTTTTGAATTCTAAATCTCATGCTTGGTTGTGATATTATTTTATTTAAGAGGCTGTCGCTATATTTTCAAAATAACTTCCAGTTATTTAGCAATGAGCATATTTAAAATATAAGCGTTATTAATAATTTAGTTAACAGTAGAAGTAGAATTTATGAAATAAATAAAATTAATCTAGTTTAAAGCATTTGGTAACGCAATACTTACTGTTATTGCCAAATGAGCAGAAGCATACATGGAAGGGAAGTGTGTATGCTTGTGTGAATGTTGATGAATGTATATGTGGTTTTATGCGCGTTGTGTACGTGTGTGTGTGTGTGTGTGTGTGGTGTGTGTGTGTGTGTGTGTGTGTATGTGTGTGTGCTTGTGATATCCGTGAAAGAATATCAAGAGGGATGAAACATGATTTGAAAATGAGAAGTTGACGTGCGATTTTATCTTGCTAGCTTCTTACTCCGAACAGGAGTAGCAATATAGCAACACAAATGAATTCATATTAAAAACCTAATCTTTGCTGAATTCGGTCTTTCTCTTGTTATTGGAAACGGAACATTAAAAAGCAATGTTATCTTTGTTGTTATTGCTGTTGTTTAGACGCGCCTGAGCACTGTTAGCATATCTAGGATCAATGTCTTCCAGCGGCAGCCACAGTTTCCTTTTTGTACATTTATCGCTACATTACACTTTGCGTTCAGTTTCATGTCGTTCCCAGGACTGGAAGAAGTTCACGCCTTTAAAATTGACGAAGCAGGTTACCTCTTTGCAGTTCTTTTGTAAATTCTCCTGGGTCTCACATATTTTTCATTACATTAAACAGTGTATGCACTGATGTTTCCTACTCCGATTGCTTTTCTTTACAACTTCACTACGGCTAAAACTTGATATCTGCTTTTCTTGAAATATTTGATTACTTAGCATATATACCTTTTTTTTTATGTTTCAAAGATTCCTTATATATTTCGGAAGCCAAGTGAATGAATATTAAAATACATAGGTAGAGGTTGATTTAGAGAATTTGAGTGGTTTGGTACAGTCTATCTATTGTTTCTGTTAATGAGTTAGAATTTATCTATGCTTACTTCTAATATTTTGCTATATATACTCTAGATATAATCCCATCTACTTTCTATGCCAGGAAATCGTTTTAGTAAACGCTGACACTGCTGGTTTTACTTACTTACGTGCTGATGTGTCTTTTAAGCATTATGCTGTATGAGAAGTTTATCAAAATCAATCTATTATTTAATCAGTTACGGTGCACATAGGGCATTGATTTCTATCAGGGGTACAGAGGCTCATACACACACACACACACATATACATATGTATATACGGAATGGGATATCCCTTACCTAAGATCTTATACTGAATTGACCCCAAAATGTTATTGATAGTTATTTTATTGATTACTGTGCGATAATAGCGAGCGGTAATGAAGTAAAACTTTAAAAAACATAACTAAGTACAGTCAAGACTTTAAACATGGGTTTGTATCATTTCTATCATTCCATGTCCCTTCACATATAGTAAATATTGAAATATATTAAATATATTGTCTACCGCTTTACATTACTCTAATATTGATAATGAAGGGGATATAAAATCAGTACAAGACATAGCTGGCTGCGATCATTTCATATATGTTACATATTTATGTACTTATGCTTACACAGAGAAATTCAATATAGTTAATACATTTGTGATAGAAAGTATGTATATAGTCAACATTAGAATCTTTCATTTGTAATATTGTTCGCATACAAACAACATTGCTTTCCATCTGAGGAACAGAAGTAAATACCAAATAACTTAGAATCACTTAGGCTCCAAACGATTACGAGTTGGACAAAGTGAAATACATTTGAGTGCTTTTATGCTACTGGTATTTCAGTGAAAAATACAAGTACATATTTTTAAAATACGCCAATTTCATAGACGAATTTCTTTGTAAAAATAATAACCATGGCTAAAAATATTAACTTTACTGATGCCAATTCCCGAGCAGTTATATAACTGTAACTAAATTAAGTAGATAAGAAAAAAAATAGTTTGAATAAAAATGTAAATCTATAAGTTCGAAATATTTTTGCGAAAGTAAATTGGGTTTTTTTTTCCACGTTTCAAGATTTGAAAGTTAAACAAATAACGTATGTAATGATTTATCTGAACGTTATAGAAGAAGCATATTTTAAAATAAATTTACGTTCGTTTTCTTGAATGACAACTGTTTTACAATCAACTTATATTGGAGAAGTTAAGGCAAAAATAATTTCTGAACTGAATGTGAAATTTTGCAAATGGGATATAACAAGGTGAATTACTACTACTCAACATAGTGTATTTATTCCGTAGAAACCCAATTATAAATGGTAAAATACATTTATTATTCTGAAATGTCACTGTCTTACAGATATTTCTAGTATTCTACCAACGTTTTTGTATTGTCTTCACAACAGTGATATAGACGCAGCATGTACGTCACAGCGACGAAGCCTATACCTGGTCGATAGTTCCGCTACGATCAACAAACAATCTTCTTTCATTTCGTACCCAAACATCTTAAGAACTGGAATGACACATTTGATGATAAGATCTTAGGTACATTTTCCTTTGAAGCAAAAAATGGTATGGCATTCCGTGGAATGTTACTTTTCTTTTCATCATATGTCGTGTTCCTGTTCATCTGGCAGTAATATTAGATAAATGATTCATAAATATATCTAAATAATTTCATTTTGTTCCACAGTGTTTTGGTGGTCATTTATATTCATTTTTAATGTAATTTGGAATAAAATTAATTGTACAAGCTAGCAGAGCTCTTGCAGAGTCAAATGATTTCCACCATGTAACCGGTATTCAAGTTTGTATAATCAAGTTTTTCTTTATTCGTCTCTATTTCTCTGTAGTATGTGTAAACTAATAAGATTCAGAATATGATTACCCCTTTAATGAAAGAATTCACCGGTTGTGCAGACGAAATAATTTCTCTTAGTGAGGGTAGTAAATAAAGTACAACAGATAATGTACGTTGCAATATTTGGTTAGGCACATTTGCTTTCGGAGTTTTAGAACAGTGATACCGATATAAGCAGCAACGGAGAAAAATGCTTTATTTAATGGATTGCTTCTTTCTCAAAATGCCTAATTTCACGCCTATGAATACCTTCACAATATTATGATACAGCTATAAGTACCGTAAAATAGTCGTGGACAATCAACTACCCATTCAAAATTGGGTAGAAAAACAGTAAACAATAGAGAGTTGATTTCATATAAGTTATGAAAATGCAGTGATATAAAGACAAAGTTGTATAGGATATGTGATAAACTTCTATATGACACACAATCTCAGCAATTTTCGTAATATATTTGGAGACAAAAAGTCGGGAGGAAGCCTACCAGGAATAAAAAAAGGAAACAGCAGATAAAGCATCCGCTTCTATGAAGTGATCGACGAATTGTGACCTCTCTCTCCCTTATAGACAAAATATCTTTACAAATTTTGCTAACCTACACTAATTCCAAACAAAAGAAATGAACATTTTACTTAACGCATGCCCAATGTTCCCCACCTCAAAATGGAACGTAGCACCGCCTTATAGATTATGACTGACATTACACGTGGATGATAACGTTATTATTTGAAAGCACATCGAACGCAATTGAAAACGTTATTAATCATTTCATCTCAAAATGATGAGGTAAATACTCGACAAAAGAAAGATAGAGGAAAACTATGATCAGTATTTCTCATTAGCTTGATTAACTTCTTCGTAAAATATATAATACTCTCTACATATAAGTAACGGAAAAATGTATTCATCAAATTTATTATATATACATACACTCACGCACACGCACACACACACACACACACACATAAGTGAAGGCGTGTGAATACGTATAATCTGTAGATGGTCAAATTCTATAGTAATATGTTTTCCTGCATATATATCTATTACACTGGACATATAGGTAGGATATGAGCATAGGAATATATAATAAAGAAAGTGAAAGAAACGGTGAAATGATTAGCAGAGAGCTACACAAGTAAGTACACACGCACACACACACACACATAATATAGCTAATTACACACAAGTAGTTAAATAGTAAATACGTGGGTCAATCGATATTGAGATCGATATATTGATGTTTTTTTTATATATGCAAATATATATGTATTTGCATATGTGTGTGTGTGTGTGCGCGCGCGTGTGTGTGTATCTTGCATGTATGTGTGTTTTAAAGGTACAGAGAGAGAAAGATAGAAAGTTAGATGTAAAGATAGATGGATAGATTGTTACAGACATATATACATGCACGTTTAATGAGATATGTACATAGCTTTATATATAAATATGCACATGCATGTATACGCACTCGTGCATACACATATCTATCTATATATGCACACATATAAAAGTATATATACACACACAAATATATATATATATATATATATATATATATATATATATATATATATATACATATATATATATTCATATATGTGCGTGTGTGTGTGTACATACATAAAATGAACAAACGCAGAAAACTTTAGTTGGTTTCCTTCGTGAGAGCAGGGAATTACAAGACCACAACGAAAAAAGAAGGTAATATAGAATTATACTTGCTTAATTTACACAATCAATACACAATCTTTAGTTCAACTAACACTATGTAATTGCTGTCTCAATACCAGTCTGCACAAAATAAACAGCCGAAGTAAATAGCAATTAGCGCAAAGAATGAAGTTATAGTGTGTAAGGTCTTCTTTGAACAATGCAGCACAGAGTGGCGTGAGCAGAGAAGCAGTTTCACCTCCATCTAAGCTTTGTTTATTTTCTGAAACCACTTTAAAATAAAAACAAAAATGAAAACAATTTTCGTGTCACTGTGTCTCTGTCAAACTTAATGAATGGACTGTAGTGCTTGTCCGTCCTTACGTTTGTGCATGTAAGTGGTTATCTGTATAAATACATATACATTTACATGTATGTATATGTGTGTTTGTGTGTGTGTTTGAATATATATACTCACACGCACGCACAAATATAGGTCCGTAGGCATCTTTGAAAACGTTCATGTATGTATGTGTGTGTAAGTGTGTCTGTGTCTCTGTGTTTGTGTTTGCGTATATGTGTGTAAATGTACGGTATTATTTACAAATATGTTTACTTTACAAGTTAGGCTACTCGTGTACAAAAAAAAATTCAGATGTGTTCATATGTACATGTGCATGTTACCTGTATATGCATATACACACCTACATATATATGTACATAGATGTATGCACACACATACACACACACACACACACACACACACACACACACATATATATATATATATATATATATATATATATATATATATAAACACATACACACACATATATGTATACACAGACGCACTATATGAGCCTGTCTCTGTTTGAACGCCTATGTAATCACTTCCAGAATTCAGCTTACCTACATAACCACAATGTCATACCTAAAGTTACACTAACAAACACTCACACATACATCCGCACGAACAAATACACATACACATAAACACATACACAAACGCACAAACACGCGCACATATACACACACTCATATATATATAGACGCGCACGCACGTACAACACACACACAAGCACACACACAAATAGTGTGAAAAGACCATTAGCGATTTAATAATCAATAAATTGTTGCCAATCCCGTAATTTCTGCTGATTAATTCAAGTAAAAAAATTACTTCCTGATAAGTGCAGTACAGTACATTAAGAATGATCTGGTAAAATGTTTTCGATCCTCCCCACTTCACAGCAGAATACTTGCTCCTTTAAGTTATTGTATATTCGGTACAACTGCTTTACATCATCTACGTACCTGCATTTTTCATCATGTTTATATAATTTTAGCTGACATATATTTAGCAAAATACTATATTTCCATGACATATTTATAAATATGTATAACCTATAAACTATCTCTCTTGAGTAGCGCAGAGCCCTGTACATAATCATTGGAAGAAATTAGATATAGCAAACAATTCTCAATAAAATTATAAAAAAAGATGATGGATGGCTATGGCTAAATTATTTGTTGTCATGGGACAGATTAATCAACCTTACGATCAAAAGCAATAAACCCCATTGATATATATCTACAACAGAAGTAGAACTATCTGTTGTAGAACGTGTTATATTTCAGAAAGATATTTTTCCCCTATAAAATATTTCCCCTTGTATTCCTGCAATACCCTATCGCCAAAAAGCTTTAGCTCTCGGAGAAGATTACCAACAGAATTGTTTACATACATCATCTAAAGTGTTTCGGCATCCATTATTATTTACATATAGAAATCTCCGTCGCTTACAATTGTTTCATGATTTTGACTTCACCCTCACCTGTTTGCTCGACATTACTCGACATTTTTAAGTTGCTCGAATATGTTAATTTTATATGCACTCATATTAACAGACATATGAATCAAAGTTAATATTTCGCCCATACCATACTTTTGCTTGCCTATTCTTATAATAATCTAAATACGCCGTAGATCATATAAAGGAATGCAAAAATGACAAGAAAAAGAAACAAAAGAAAATATGCCTCATTTCAATTGAAGTACTTTTCTTCCATTCCCTCTACTGGTCGACAACTTAATTAGGCTGTGATAAGCTATAATTAATGAAGATAAATATGCATTTGATACAAGGCTTCGTTTTTGAAACACAAAAATATGTAGCTCTGACCAAACAGTAGCACAGAAGACAGAATTCAACTCAACCCAGGTATTAAACTGAAAATAACTTCTAAATCCACGATTTTGTAATCATCGGGGTATAAAGGTGACTCTGCGTAAATTTAGATAAGTTGATATGCCGTGTGAGGAAGCAAATATAAATTAGCAGTGCTTGCAGAAAATTCCGAGACTAGCTTTAAAATTCTACAATAGATGCAATTTTATTGAGAAAGTTAATGTTACTATTTTCACAGACCCGTGGATGCACGATAATTTTCCCGTATTCTTATGAATAATGAGATGTCACATGCCATACTTTCGAACACATTCACCCAGATATATCCACATATTTTATTACCTCCACATCCATATATCAACGTTATACTGTAGCACGGACTCATGGATAAACACCACGTCTACAATGAATAAAACTTGGCTTGAGAATGAAATGAACATTCTCATAAATGTATGGTTTTATCTTTCCCAAACCGTAAACATAGACGCAACTTACACTTATTTTCAAGCGAACCAGTTTTAAATGTCATGATCATGACGAATGTTCTTTAATGAAATATCAAATCTATGTGGCTCTTTGCATCATATATGTCTGTCTCATATTTGTGACATTTGACTGCAGACATGCCTACGTGGTACTTGATTTCGTGTGACCACCATTGCAATCAACGTAAGACATGCTTTCTTGAACAGTTTACTATATCTTATGGAAACTGATATTTTTAACGCACCCTTGTGAATAAAGCACACCTTACTTACTTTTGCGTGAAACTGGGTGGTCAAAACAAAGCCATTGACGTCTGTTTTTTTTTCTAGTCGTGTTTTCTTGAACTCGTGGAAGTTATATTACCTCGTTACAGATACATAAAATCACATCTCAAAAGATATACTTCCGCAATCCATGAGTAGAATTTAATTGAAACCTCATTGATGTAAATGGAAATGTCCATTATATTTCACTTCTCTGAAGACATTTCTCATGTGTTTAATCTCTGACAAAAATTGTTTATCTTCTATTACGACGTTTTATTTAAGCTAAACCAATGGAAAGATTGACCAGCGAAAAATA
>NC_042998.1:110520150-110525150 GCF_006345805.1 Octopus sinensis | reverse complement strand
GTTATATAGTCATATTAGAAAATCGTCAGAGACAATATTTATAAAATGTTTCTCTACCTGGTGAATATCTCAAAGGAAATTTCTTGCATGTCTATATAACATGTAAATCTTAGCAAATGAAACACGTGCAATGGAGAACAGATAGTACAAAAATATTGCCTTTAATATTTCCATAATTCTCAATTTTAATACGTATTTTGATTAGCATAGAGCAGTATCTATGAATGAATATTTGATTGAAGTAATGGAATAAGGATATGTACCTCAAACGAAAATAGCTGTGATTTACCCCCTAAACAAATATAAATATACCTATTTACTTACATACATACACACATACACACATAGATAGATAGATAGATAAATAGATAGAAACATACATACATACATACATACATACATACATACATACATACATACATACATACATACATACATACATACATAGAAAGAGAGAGAGATAAATTGCTAGCAAGGAGATAGTATTTCATTTGCCAGCCATAATTTACTGCCAAGTGTATTAAACATTTTTTCAAGTCAATGTTGTGCCTTATTTTTGTATTAGTAACGTGATGTTCTCATTTTCATTTTATTCCTACAAGTTTTCTGTTGTTACACGAATGAAATTGGTAGCAATTGATATCTGTGTACAAGCTACCAGGAATGCATTTAATATGCGCGGAGTACAGACAGGATGATGTTATAGAGTCTGTATGCCGGATGCGGTTTTCAAGATTTTTGTTGAAGATACACCATACTTTGCTTACCCAACAGAGATGAACAGTGGCACTGACTCACGCTACAGAATCAAGGTGATCGCAGATATTCCTGAAACATCCAAACCGCATGTTGAAAACCATTTACATCACTTTAGTTACATCATGTACATCAATTTGAATCCCACATCAATTGAATATGTGTGTGATAGTGTGTGTGTGTGTGTGTGTGTGTGTGTGTCTGTATTCCTGGAGGTGAAAACTTCAAAAAACAAAACGTAGGCCTGGACATTTAGAAGAAAGAACTCAAATATGAGCCAGGCAGTGAATAAATATTTAATCCAGAATCATCAGTTTGACACAATGTATTTTGTGTAGACTATCTTTCTGTGGATTCTAATAAAAAATATTTTAAAATATCTGATTTATGAAATAAATTTGGCCAGAAGATAACAAGGAAAATTTATTTATAACAATAATAATAATAATAATAATAATAATAATAATAATAATAATAATAATAATAATAATAATAATAATAATATAATAATAATAATAATAATAATAATAATAATAATAATAATAATAATAATAATAATAATAATAATAAATGCCCTGATGCAGTACCAGGCAGTGGCTCTCATGGCTTCTGATCTTAACTGATTGGAAGTGTTATCATGTACATTGTTTTGTCTTGGTATAAAAGATGGGCTACAGCAAATATTCTGCTCAATACCACAGACTTGCTTGTCAGTTGTTTGACCTTAACCAGTTGAGCATGCCCCTTAGTGGCTGACGATATGTGCATCTCTGATCACGAGCAGAAGTAGTGGGGGAGCATCATAGCCATGTGTTGAGAAGGATTCTTTGGGGTTTGAATAATTCACCTCTGGAAACATAGGTGTTTCGTTCAACGTCCTTAAACAACCCTTATTCAGGGACCTTTTGAGCGGGATGGGTTACTCGATCTGAAGAAAATTCTAACTGGGCCCCACCTGCAAGGTCATGTGCTGTTTATCTTGATATGAGATCACCATGTCGCGCACATATGGTTGTGATGCATGTGCCTGGTGTGCCCTTATCGGACGGGTAGTCATGATGGGTATACTGGGCTTCGTATATTTTACCCCAGTGTCACTTTGATGGCATGCTCTGCTCGCTCACTCAATAATAATAATAATAATAATGATAATAATAATAATAATATGAGGGAATATTATTCCAAACTTACAGGGAAAAGTTCAATTTAGAAATACCAAATATATACGTTTCATTTATTATCTTGCACATTACTTAATCTTATTTATATTTTTTATCTTATATTTAATCTTTCTAATATATTTTATTTTCTACATGGCGTAATTTAATCTTATATTTTGAATTGATAAAAGGTGTTTTTTTTCTAATTTATATATTATTATTTTAAAGTTTATTTTAAAGTGGTTTTTATTTTTCATGCAATTTACACATACTTGCACGCGTGGTGAATACGGTGCACGTCAAACAGCTGACTGAGTAAAGTTGACTATTCAATGCATGGGATAAGGCCTAAACAAACACCTTATCGATTTTTGCACTTGAGAGATGAATTTCGGAACAGAAATAGCGCAGTTTAATTTTCATTCGCCTAAACTTTAAGTGACCCATTTTTTGTGGTTCTACGATATGTTGGCTAGGAGATGTGCCGGGAAGCTAAACACAGAGACACACACACATATACACACACAGACACACAAGTTGAGCTTTATATATATATAATATATATATATATATATAAACTTAATTGAAAATAGATGCGTGCGTTCGATCATATAATAATATAAATAATATATGAATATATGCATATATACATACATATTTTGTACATACCTACATATGTATGTATATATACATGTAAATATGGGTACAGGACATCAAAACACGTCAAAAAAATGAGAAATGAGAATATAAAAAGCAAAAACATACAAACAAGAACTTTTTTTCGAACGACAAAAGAAACAAAAAGAAAAACGCTACAGGCAACTGCTGAAGGGAATGTTCTTTATGTTGCCTGTCTCGTTTCTCTATTTGTTTCTTTCGTTGTTCGATAAAAAGTTCGTTTTCTATGTTTTTGTTTTTTATGTTCTCGTTTCTCATTTTGTTGATGTTTTTTGGATGTTCTGTACCCATATATGCATGTATGCATATATATATGTAGGTATGTACATATATGTATGTATATATACATATATTTATATATAATTTATATTGAGTGAATATTATATATATATATATATATATATATAATATATATATATAAATATCGCCATGAGTGACCGCTAGCTACTTAAGATTTCTTTTTTATTCTCCCTCTCTCTCTGTTTACGTTCTCGTGTTCTTTTCTGTTGAAGTGCGTAGGCTCGAAAAGTAAAAGGCTTTCACCTTCCCGAGCGATAAACTAATACGCGTGTTTGTTTTTTTTACACACCTGTCTTCGTATTTTTGTTTTTTTGTAAATTCCAACTATACATATATACATACATACATAATATATATATATATATATATATATATATATATATATATATATATATATATATATATATACATATATCAAGAGCATTGCTATACATAATGCCTCACCCTACGAGTGTCTCTTTATTCTCTTAATATAAATAATATATCTAATGGGAATAATTAATAATGTTTCCCTTATGAAGCTTTTCACGCTGACTACTTGAGAAATTCTTTAAAGGCTTTATCCTATTTTTTAAATTGTAAATATATATATATATATATATATATATATATATATATATATAATATATATATATATATATATATACATATATATGTATATATACAGATATATATGTACAAAATATTGGGTGGGGGGTGGACAGTCCACAAGTGATCCAAACGATTATTCTTTTACTACTTAAGAGCCACCTCCACTACCTTTCTTTTATTGAATGTTGATATGTTCGTCTTTTTTCTCTGGGTGTCTACTATATCATGATTTTATCCCACATAGATCTACGCAGGATTGCATCTAAGAACTTATGCTCTTGTTTCTATAACTTCGAAAATTTGAACTATGAACTTTTATGCTTCTTTTTTCTTCTTTCTTTCCATTTCCTGGTTCATTTATTCCCTTCATGTATGTCGTCATCTCATTAAGATATATCATTCTCATTTTCCTTATTTTCTCTATTTGTCTGTAATGACGGAATATCCCATACTCGGGGATATCCCAGAAAGAGCTGTAAGACTGAGTTTTTCCAATAATAATATTGTATACGACTTGAGATTCTTGCGCTGCCTCAACGTTTGTTGCCATCTTTAACACTTTGAATATTTATCTGTATAAATATTCAAATATATTCATATATATATTCAGGTGTGGCTGTGTGGTAAGTAGCTTGCTTACCCAGCATGATTCGCTAGTTGCCGGTTGCTTATAGAGAGAGTACGCGAGCTATGGCTTCGTGAATAGAAAAAAGAACAAAGAGAAACGTTGTCAAGGTTACTCGATGTTTTGTCCTCCAAACTGTTCATTCTTTTTCTCAATATTTTAATTTCAGATTCTTTTCTTTCTCTTCTATATAGTTTTTATTTTATTTTCATTCGGTTTTAATATTTTGATGGACTGTTTTTATGAACTGCTTTTTAACTGTTTTTTTTTCTTTTTGGACATGGCAGAGAAGGAATTTAAAACGAAGAACCCTGTCTTGGAGTAGGAAATTATCCCACCCAAGCAGTGGTTAAAAGATATGGAGGAGAGGGTGGTAGTTGTTAGAAATTACTCTAGAGTGCTTGATACCATCACCGTCTTCCCAAAACCAACTATAGAAAAAGAACTGAAAGTCAATTTTCCTCTGTGAAATACATATCCCGCGGTGTCAAGCATGCAACAGTATGGTTACTGTTTGACACCGGAGGAGGCATGCAATTTCGCGAGCCAGCCCTTGGAGGGCAACGAAATTCTGTTCCACCCGTTGTACTACGGGAGGAAATTAATAAGAGCCTGGGTATGTGGGTCACCCCCAGGCACCGAGGTGGGTTGGATCGAAGATACCATCCGACGAGGCCTTGGGGCTGGCGGGCCCAGGCTCTTAAATATAAGGGTGTCGCCGGCGGTTGATTGGGAAGGATCAAAAGCGATTTTGACCCTGTGGACCCCATCGGCCACAACAGATCTGATTGCCACATTAAAGATAACTGCCCCCAGGACCATGGTAAGGACCTGGAACAGTCACTGGATGCCACCTCCCCTACTCGGTCAAAGGGAGAGGAGGCTGTGGT
>NC_042998.1:110512650-110515150 GCF_006345805.1 Octopus sinensis | reverse complement strand
CTCAGGTGATCTAAACGATTAGGTGCACTAGGTAAGTGCTGTAACGGATTACCAGAGCTCCAAGGCTTTAGCCGTGACGGTAGTTATGAAGCCATTGCAGACTTCCGATGCAGCCGATATATAATTGTTAAACACGATAGCAAACATGAATGCAAAGCAAGCATCTCAAATCGTACACAGTATCAATATAGGAAGAAATTCAAAATCTTACCAATGTTTCTGGGACATTCCCGCGTATGGGATATTCCGTCATCAGAGACAAATAGGGGGAAAATAGGGAAAATGAGAATGGTATATATTTATGAGATGACGATATTAAGGAAGGGAGTAAAAGAATAAGGAGATGGAAAGAAAGAAGAAAAGAGAAGCATAAACTTTCAGAGTTCAACTTTCCGAAGTTGTAGAATCCAGAGCATGACTTCTTGGGTGCAATCCTGCGTAGATCCATGAGCATAAGTCCTTAGGTGCAATTCTGCATATATCTACGTGTGTTAAAATCCTGATATAGTAGACATCCCACGAAAAAAGAAGCGAACATAACGTTCAATAACAGAATGGTAGCGGAGGTGGCTATTAAGTGGTAAAAGTAAAGAAAACAAAAGAAGTTTCTTCCTTAAATCAAATTGTAAGCTCACCCCACTCCACTCCACGAATAGCACTTACATACAAACTATTATTATCATTAGAACATACTCCTTCTATATCTCTATAACTCTTATTTCTACCTTATGTCTTACTTCCCTTCTATTTACCTTAACTCATCATACTACGAGATAAATATTTATTCTTTAATTTATCCTTAATTTATTTTTAAACCTTATCCCAATAAATCTCCTAATATAAATCCTCTAACTCTAACTCCCACTCATAAGTAATTTAACATTCTCCACTATCTACATATCCATAACCCCATTGCTAAAAATAACTCTACAACTATTTATATAAAACTACCAATTCATCGAATTACTAAAGGAAGTGACTGATATAGTCCTCTGGCATTTTCCTTATATAATGGTTACAATCCATCCGGATGCTTTTGCAATTTCCGTGAACGAAACCTCATTTTAATAAAAGGTTTCGACTAGAAGTCCTAGCATAGAAAAAGCTAATTTCCAGTTCGAAGAATCAAACTTGCCAATATGAAGAATCTGACCTGGAACTTAATAATTGTAAAGCAAAACTCTTGCTAATTCGAAGAATCAAACCTGCGACATAATAATTGTGAAGCAACAGTCTTAACGATTTCACCATGCCTCGTTGTCTACTATGTAATTTTTAATGTTATTTTGGTTCTACATGCTGGTGATTTTTATTAAACAAGTGTCTCGAATAGAGACGAGCGAAAATAGATGGGAGGAAAACTTGAGAGCAGTTTTGTATGAAAGAAATTAAGGTAATTTTCTTAGAAATGAATGTCGTACCGCCATATGTTGAGAAGTACTATAGTATTGATGTAGTAGCTTTTAGCCCTATGCCTGCATAATTCAGAAGATATATTTTTTTTCTTTTTCTTTTATTATTTTTAAACCTTATCCCAATAAATCTCCTAATATAAATCCTCTAACTCTAACTCCCACTCATAAGTAATTTAACATTCTCCACTATCTACATATCCATAACCCCATTGCTAAAAATAACTCTACAACTATTTATATAAAACTACCAATTCATCGAATTACTAAAGGAAGTGACTGATATAGTCCTCTGGCATTTTCCTTATATAATGGTTACAATCCATCCGGATGCTTTTGCAATTTCCGTGAACGAAACCTCATTTTAATAAAAGGTTTCGACTAGAAGTCCTAGCATAGAAAAAGCTAATTTCCAGTTCGAAGAATCAAACTTGCCAATATGAAGAATCTGACCTGGAACTTAATAATTGTAAAGCAAAACTCTTGCTAATTCGAAGAATCAAACCTGCGACATAATAATTGTGAAGCAACAGTCTTAACGATTTCACCATGCCTCGTTGTCTACTATGTAATTTTTAATGTTATTTTGGTTCTACATGCTGGTGATTTTTATTAAACAAGTGTCTCGAATAGAGACGAGCGAAAATAGATGGGAGGAAAACTTGAGAGCAGTTTTGTATGAAAGAAATTAAGGTAATTTTCTTAGAAATGAATGTCGTACCGCCATATGTTGAGAAGTACTATAGTATTGATGTAGTAGCTTTTAGCCCTATGCCTGCATAATTCAGAAGATATATTTTTTTTCTTTTTCTTTTATTATTTTTAAACCTTTTAGCTGCACCCAACAAATAGCACAAACATGAAGGTTTTAATCGATTATATCAGCTTCAGTTCTTTTTCTGATATTTATCGATCAGGTAAAGTATGAAAGGTAAGGTGTCGCCCTGGTCATGAGGACACGCTATTCGCACGGAACTGAATAGAAATCAATTACAATAAGGAAATCTTTATTTGACACAGCTTGATTCACCACTCTGTTCGAAAATACCCCCCTCTCTATCTATCTATCTATCTATCTATCTATCTAT
>NC_042998.1:110492650-110510150 GCF_006345805.1 Octopus sinensis | reverse complement strand
TACTCTTCTAATTGATTTCTTTTATGTAGCTGTAACACATTTACGTCTTCAATCGTTGATTGTATAATGCTCAGTTCATTTTTTTGACCCCTAGTTTATCGATCTTGCAATGTACGAAAGTCGTGGTGTCAACGTGTTAAAGATACACATATTTCTTACGGAACCAGGGTGGAATTCCTTATTCCATGCAGGGCTTGTAACTTTCCTGACCAATAAACATACACATATGGCTCTCCTGTCGATACAGTATGACTGATGGACTAGGCGATATATTTATTGAATTAGTGAGCAAAGCTGGTTAGCATTCCACAGACATGTATCTTTTACGTAATTCTCATCTACAATTTGGATCAGAGTGACAAAGATGTATCAAAGCTGGAATATAAGAATTCCAGAAACAGATTAATCGACAGGATTCTGCAATTAATTATATACAATCAAAAGTTTTAGGGAAAGCTGCAGTTATGGTCAAATCACTTGTTCCTAATGCCGTGCGTTGGAATCGGACGCTTTTTTGATAAATATCAATTAAATACACACCAGAAAGTGCTAAGTGCTACTAATAGTTATGATACTTGATATTTATGATACCTGAACAGGCATACTTATAAATACGTTATGTATCTAAAGGCAATCTTTTAGGCTCTTTATACGTTATATATATCTTATGCATTATATATGTTTTAAAAACAAGGGCGCTGGACAGAGAAAATAAGAAAATACGTAGGAAAGATGTGAAGAAGGTTGGGGCAAAATATGGAGCGAGAAGAAATTAATACAATCAAGAAAACTAAGATCCACTATTCTCCACTTAATTGTATGTGGTGTGGGGCTGCTCTTCAAATTCTATACAGGGATAACCAACTTAGCTGCATTACTTTTATCGATGTGCCGGAAAGTAGACAAGCAGTTTGCATTAATATCTCTTGAATTCGCCCTCGCATAACCTGACGTAATCCTTTATTTTCACTTGATATATTTTGATGTATAATTGAAACTTACTTCAGCCTCGTATATGACGGAGTTTATCATACACGTCTGGTAAAGCGGGCTAGCTTCAGAATGTCGATAGTTACAACTGTGAAAGGTCTCTTTTTGATTTTTACGAGTTATAATGTTCTTCATATTAGGGCAACAGGTGTATGGTATTTTAAGTGATCGTCCGTTGAATATTTTCCTGTATTTATAATATATTGTAAAATGTTTATCTAAAAGAGACAGGAATTTCTTGTTTATGTTAGTCTTAACATTTAGGAAGAAAGAAGAGTCGAACCAAATTATTTTCTATGGTCTATGTTTGGTATATTTTTACGATCCATATTTAAAAAAAGTTTGAAGCCGCTGTTACCTAGGACATACTTATAGTAGGGGTATGCCTTGTCAAATATTTGTTTAGAAGACGCTAGATCTTATTGCTAATGTTAGCTATCAGGTTTTTGAAGATCATAGGGATATTACAGGACTGTTTATGTATGTATGAGAATTTCTAGTTTGGCTTATGATACGGCTTAGAAGAATTGTATTTGAATTGCTCGATCTAAGAAGAATGTGAGATCTTTCTGCTACGCATAAGCTGATCATTTCTTAGATCCATTAACTCTATATGAGTAGCGATGGTCGGCCCTATAGAAAGCTTTAGATTAATCTAAATTGATTAGGGCCCCACCGATAACAGATTTGCTATCCATGAGATTCGCAAACGTCTGACCTTCTACGACCAAAGTGTCCCCGACAAGCGCCAACTTCTTTTCTTACAACTTTACCAAAATTTTAAACTCAATATTTCTCGTATTTTAGTTGCTGTTATTAAACTTTTACAACACCTAGCCTATTCTTCCGAGAGTTGTTGACGATATAGGTAATAAAGTCCATAATTCTTTGTGAACTATCGATTTCTCGGAAGATTTGGGCAAAGTGCTGCTGGAAATCCTCGTACTGCTTGGCACCCCACATTAAGCGCCCATCCTGATATGTTAAAGAGTTGTGATTTTGTTACCAAGTCATACCTCCATCCGATGACTTTCGTTTCTTTTTGTTTTAACGCACGATCTCTAGTCTTGACAACGCAGTTTTCGTGTTCCGCATTAGATAAATGATCGAGAGCCATCCTTGCCGCTAATACGTTGTGATATCACTTCTCATTGCCTCTTCTAGTTTACTACCAGCTCTTTCTCTAGTTTATTTCTCTCTATCACTTTGTGCGGCTCAGTAACGATTCTGTAATAATAATGATAATCCATTCTACTAATAGCACAAGGCCTGAAGTTCTTGGGGAGAGGTGCCACCTCGCCGCCGTCGAAGATTACTATTATTATTATTATTATTATTATTCAGTAGTTTTATTTTTATTTTTATAGCGTGCTTTCACTTCACTACCGAGCGCAGCTCTGTGTGCCTTGGGTATGTGCTGTGATTTGTTGTGATGCTCTGATGGTTATTGTATGGAAAGTGTTCTGCGTAGGATGTGTGCAGTGCCTAGTAGTGCAATTTTCTGTATGTTATATGTGTTTGTAAGTCCTGGTGTTTTTGTTATGTATTTGTCTGAATATTTTTTTACCATGCCTAATGCACCTACTATGATAGGAATTGTTTCTGTTTTCAGATTCCACATTCTAGTTACCTCTATTTCCAGGTCTTTGTATTTTGAGAGTTTCTCCATTTCTTTTAGAGACACGTTGTCATCAGCCGGTATTGATACATCAATTAGAAAGCATTTTTTTTCTTCATGGTCTCTGACTACTATATCTGGTCTGTTGGCCTTAATTTCTCTATCTGTGTGTATCGTCATATCCCAGAGTATGGTTGCTTTCTCGTTTTCTGTGACCTTTTCTGGTGTGTGCCTATGCCATCTTTTTTCTGTTGTTATTCCATAATGTTGGCATAGCTTCCAATGTATGTAGGTTCCAACTCTGTCATGTCTGTGAATATATTCCTTCTTAGCCAGGACTGGGCAGCTAGAGATAATATGATTTATTGTTTCTTGTCCATCTCCACATATTCTGCAGTTACTTGTAATATTTCTTTTCATTACGTGTTTTGGTAATTCTGGTGGGAGGCTTTGGTCTTGTGCTGCAATTAAAAATCCCTCTGTTTCTGCTTTGAGTCCTGAGCTTCTCAACCATTGCTGGGATTTTTCTTTGTCTATTTCTTTTGCGTTTAGTTTAGTCCAGTATTTACCATGAAGGGCTTTTTCTTTCTTGCCATCGTTTTATCATGGTTCGTTGCTGTTCTATTTTTTTTAGTTTGGATTTCATTTGTTTATAGCTTTTTGTTGTTTCTTTCATCTTCTTCTTCTTCTTCATGTTTATTAGGTGGTATGATTTCTTGTTTGTATTTGTCAGCTTCCTTAAATACTGAGAACAGTTTTTTGTTTTGCTCGTTTTTGCCGCTATCTGGATCAGTTTTCCTTCCTTCTGAAGTAGATTTTTTTGCAGTCCTATGGTGGTTATTTTAGTAGTAGTTTTCCAGCTGTATAAGGCCTCTACCACCTTCTATACGTTGTATATATAGTCTTTCATCCTAGATCCTGTCATTATTTTTCTTGTTTTCCTATCTATTTTGGTCAGTTCATTTCGTGTCCATTTAAGGTATTGTAGCTGTAACTTATAACTGGGACAGCTAAAGTGTTGATACCTATTATCTTGTTTTTAGCATTGAGCTCTGTGTTTAGTATTGATCTAACTCGTCTATAATATTCTTTTTTTAATTTTCTCTTTCATTTGTGTGTGTTGTGTCTTATCTAGTTCATGGATTCCTAAGTATTTGTAAGTTTGGCTTTGGTCTAATTCTTTTATTTCATTTGCTTCATCTAGTGTGATGTTGTTACTCTTAACTAGTTTTCCTCTTTTCATGGTTACTTTGGCGCATTTTTCTAATCCAAATTTCATATCTATTTCTTTGGTAAATCCATGAACTGTCTTTAATAGTGTTTCCAGCTGTTTGTCATTTGCAGCGTATAGTTTTAGGTCATCCATATATAAAAGGTGGCTGATCGTTTTGCCGTAACATTTATATCCGCATCCAGTTCTATTTAGCATATCAGATAGAGGTGACAGTGCCAAGCACTTATTATTATTATTACTATTATTATTATTATTATTATTATTATTATTATTATTTTATTATTATTATTATTAGGGTGGCGACATGGCAGAACAGTAGCACACTGGTCAAAATACTTAGCGTTATTTCATCTGTTTTCAAATTCTGCCGAGGTCCACTTTCCTTTTTATCCTTTCAGGGTTGATAAAATAAGTACCAGTTGAGCAGTCGGGTCGATGTAATAGACTAACCATCTCCTCAATAAATTTCAGGTCCAGTGCCTGCAGTAGAAAGAACTATTATTATTATCTTGCATTTGAAAACTGTTTAAATATAAGAATAACATATTTAATGTGAGAATTTCCAGAAGTATAAAAAATACGTAATAAGAGATAACAAGAAACTGCTCTACCCACAAATTATAAACTTGGTGCCTGCTTGTCTTGCAACAATAAATAGAAACATTAATTGAGGTAATTATTTCAGAACTCCGTTATTTTACGTATCTTAATTTTTTTATTTGTTTTGTTGCAAATATTTATATCTTTATAACATTATTTCATTACATTAATGATGTTGGTCCTTCTCTCATTCCAGGACTGACTAGGGCTAAAAGAGTTTGCCTCAAAATTCTCCATCGCAAGATGGGGATTTTCCTAAAAATAAAAAAATAAAAACATTAATAAGGAATAAATGTTATCCTACTATATGGAATTGTGAAAACACGAAAGTGTATAATAATAGTATTAAACTGTGGACCATAGAGCACCGGATAGATGCTGCCGAGCTTCAAGCGACAAAATCATTCCCGTTTCAGCAATGGCTACTACATATACGTCCAGTGATCTGATCTCGTTGAGTAAGTTACTGTGCTTCCAAGCCGACCCTGGACAACGTACATTGATACATCATACTGTGAGTGCCACTGTATTTATTGGAGAAAATAAAGGGAGAGATCACTCACGTACATCACTTTGAATTGCGTATGGTTTGTGTCCCTTTCAGGTAGGTTTCCCTTGAAATGCTCTTCTAATAAAGTTGTATATACTGATTTTCTGAAATATTCCACGTTCCCTGGGGAGTTGTTGAGGAGGACGTGCTAGATTTGACTTGATGTTTTTATTAGGAATCTCACTTTAGGTGTTTTGAATTCTCCCCATTCTGTTTTTATTTCGTGTTTGTGATGCTTTCATACGTAGCCCATTAACTCCTTGTTGTTCTTGTTCTTCTTTATCACTGTTTTGAATATGTGGGCTTCGTTCTTTCTTTTGATGATTTCGTTGTTCTGTATTTGTGTTTATGTGTTTTCTTGTTACGTTTGTGCGTTTTGTTATTCTTGTTGAGTGTGTGTATATTTTCATGTAATTATTGCTTTGTGGTTTGTTGTTTTTGCTGTTCTTGCTGTTGTTTCGGTGCATGTTCGGTGCATGTGTGTAAATTTCGGGTGTTTTGTGGTGTGTCCTATAGTCTTGAATATTTTGTGATGGATTTTCGACATTTTGCCCTTTGTTTTCGGGCCTTTCTGGTGGCCACCTGCTACCCTCTGAGTCCCACCACTGTTTAATTCATTATTTATGATGATTCAGCAGAGAAAGGTGGAAGCTCATTTGGTTTTTGCACTCTATTTGAAGTTCCTGTTGTTGGTGGTGAAGTTGTTGATTTTGTTCCTGTGGCTTGTACAATAAATAAGTTTTAGTTAATTGGAACGGGAACAGAACACATTCTGGTGATTTGTGCTTCCACACGTGTAATACTTGAACTTCCTGCCGTACTTCATATCGTACGCCTTACGATAATCGACCCATGACATAGCTAAGTTAGTTTTCCTTCTTTTGCAGTCTCTAAGTACAGTTCCATCTACTAGGAGCTGATATTTGCTACCTCTGCACTTACGCTTGCAACCCTTCTACTCATGTGGCAGGAATCCATTCTTTCCCCAGATGTCCATACATTGTGGCTATTGCAAATGTCCTCATAAGTGGTAAACAGGATATCGGCCTGTAATGATCTACCGTATTGCTTTTTCCGATGTTCTACCCATTGTCAACCACATTGGTGTTACTTGATCGGCATTAAACAAGGCGCTGAGTTGTGCAGCTATTCATATATGACGTTCACCAAAACTTTTGATCCCTTAGCATTGAACTCCCGCTGTTCCCGGGGCCTTACAATTACCAATTTTTTTCTTTTGCTGATTGCTTTCGCTTCCCTAACTGAAATGGCTAGTAGTTCTGCCTGTTTTGGACAGACTACTGTTTGTTTCAGTTCTAACGCAAGCATCACCACTACCAACTACAACAACACAACAATGAACAACAAGGAAATCAAGAACTACAATATCAAAACCGCCGGCAGCAACAGTAATAAAAAGAATAACAATAAAAGCAAAAAGCAAAAAAAAATATAAAAAATACAACTATCACAACAATAATAACAACGACGACGATGATAACATCAAAAGCAACCAACAGCAAATCCGAAGCAACCTCAAACCCAGGACTACTGTGTACTACTGTAAATCAAATGTAGATTAATATAGTGTTGGAAGGCAACAAGGACATCAGCCTGAAACATCGGCCCTGATTAACCAAACCGAATCTGATCGTACTTTCGCAGGAAGAAAAATTTTAAAAAAAGACGCTCGTGTATCAGCAAGAAAAAAGTAGAAAGATCGAAAATCCAAGTCAAACACTTGCTGAAAAATGCTTAAAGTGGGTGTGGGGATCAGTGTTCTATCTAAGAAGAAATAAACTACTAAGGATGGTAAAAGTATTCTGCTCTAAGAAAGAAGAGGCTATGAAAATAGTCAAGGTTACCTGCTCCTCTGAGAATATCCTCATACCGTCCTATTTAGGAAGACTAAACAATATTCCTCCGGAAATAAACTTCAATTACTTTAGAATAATGTTGGAAGAGTACGGGGATATTATGACTATGAGAGACACCCGGCACCAAAAGTGGGCTGAAATAAAAGTTGAATTTCAAATGCGACTCATGCAAGAAAATTTACAACAAAATTCCCCGGGATATTCGGTTGGAATATGTATAAACATATTTGGTATTGCATTGAATGTTAAGCGATTGCTTGGAAAACGTATGGTGATGTAGAGGACGGAACTGACGGCATATGAAAGAAGTTTAGGGACATTAGAAATCAGGAGAGGTATCTTCTAAGGGGACTGCCTGTCTCTACTGATCTTTATACTGAGCATCATACCACTAACACTGATTCTGAGGAAACCAAAAGCTGGGAATGTATTCAAAAGCCGCCAACAAAAAGTTAACTACTTATTGTTCATGGTTGGCCTCAAACTTTATGGTAAAGATGAATCCTAAGTCAGTTGCTTAGTTGATACTGTGTATACTTTCAGTGCTGATATCAGAATGGAGTTCGGACTGTAAAGGTTTGGTGTGTTAGTCTTGAAGAGAGGCAACATCAAATGTATGGACGAGTTATGAAGCAGATATTACAACCTAGTATGATTCCCTCGTGTCTAGTTAATGGTGTATCATTCCTACTGCCAAAAAATGAAGAAACAAACGAAACGAAAGAAAAATTATAGACACATAACCTGCTCAACAACAATGTATAAAATACTAACATCTGTCTTGACTAAATATACCTATAGTTTTTTAAAAGAAAAATGAGTAAAAAGGATGTAAACATGGGTCTTATCTTTGCAATGATCAGCTACCCATCAATAAGATGATCTTGGAAAATGGTCACAA
This sequence comes from Octopus sinensis, assembly GCF_006345805.1. NCBI lineage: Eukaryota > Metazoa > Mollusca > Cephalopoda > Octopoda > Octopodidae > Octopus > Octopus sinensis. The sequence goes on along the minus strand of NC_042998.1, from coordinate 110,502,380 downwards.
ACGACACAAAAACTTGTCGATAGCCTGAGTAGATTATAAAAGTAACTTTTGATAGGCTACCACATAGCTGCATTAAGAAATGTCTGAAAACGTATAGAATAGCACCTACTCTCCAAAGCTTCTTGTCTATAAATAGATCATGGAGAACCACGGTGACTTTCAACAGTGACAATGAATCTCTCAATGCTTTAGATGTAAGAATTTCATGTGGCATTTTCCAGAGTGACTCTCTATCACTACTCCTCTTTTGTCTAGCTTTCATACCTCTCTCAACAATACATATATAAATATATATATATATATTATATATATATATATATATATATATATATATATACATATATATATATATATGAGAGATTTACTGATGCAGAAAATAGTAAAAAAATTGACACATACCTAGGGGTATTTCAATGTGATGGGATCAAGCATTCCATGATGAGAGAAAGGATCAGAAGAGAATATTACTGCAGGGTAAGGGCAATACCCAAGAGAGAGCTGAATTCACGAAACAGGATCGAAGTGACGAATACTTTAGCCATACTGGTCATGACTTAACAGTTTCAATATCATTAACTGGTCAATTACTGAAATATGTAATCTTGGCAGATAGAGATGCATCTACTCAATTATTGGTCCATCTCATTTCAAAAGCAATGATAGTTTTCTGCGAAAGCTTCAAACAGCACCAAATCCTGACGTAAATAGATTTAGATGTCACCTGTTACAATTCTGTATTAGACCAATCTTTTCTACGTTTTCCTCTATATTTACTATATATAATTCGCTGAGGCTTGATAGTAGTCACAACATTTCCTTGGTTGTTGCTCTCATAAGAGAGCATGTCATATTATTTATTATTTGCAAAAGTAATAGAACAAACTTTTCGTACATCTGACGCGGAATTATTCAATTATTCAATAATAATATGTAGTACATACAACAAAAGTACCGTGTACTACACTCTTCACTCATTAGTGAAGAAATTTTTATACCATAAATAATCTCATTTGCATGGTATATATTTGATGTTGAAGAAAATATATGTTTCATTTATATATTCGTCATTCTTATATATTTAATATTAACATGAAAAACGTGTCTATAACATGGTGTGTGAATCGTATTTTTATTTACCTCTACATTAACACATAAACATTACCACATGCATTTCCGTAACTAGAATTGGTTATGTTTTAAGTATTATGTGCAGGCCATTTAAACGAAATTACATGCTCAAGTACATATATATATATATACATACTTACTTACACACACATACACACGCACCCACACATACATACATACACATTTATATACATATATGTGGGTGTCAGTACATATGAGTAAATGTACGTATTTATGTATGTATTAACATGTGTGTGTGTGTGTTGATCGATACAGATATACATAGCTATACATGCATTTGTATGCACATAAGTGTGTGTGTATATGTGTATGTGTGCCTGTGTGCGTCCGCGTATGTATGTGCGTTTATATATGTATATATGTATGATGTATGCAATATATGTGTATTTGTCTGTGAATCAAATATATTTTATTGAGAAGTATACAAGGTGAAATTAAATCACTTAAATACTAATGCTTTTAATAGATGAGATATTATGATTTTTTTGCAGATTGTTATTTATCGTAATATAAATCTCACATAACTATGCGTAGTTTTTAGCATGTTGTATCTCGATTTACTCAAGAAAATATCGTAAAAGTCACATTATTTATGCCGTTATGGGATTTACTGGAATGTCACTGCGTTTGTGCGACGAGTAGTAAATTAATAGCCAAAAATTATCCGCAGAGACAGAAAAATGTATTATACAAAATGTTCAGTTAAATGAGATTCTTCTATGCAAACTAGGTATTGGGCTATATCAAGAAATTCGTAATGAAATAAATCATACTATTTGGGATTAAAAACAACTGTACTGGATTAAAACATTAAATTCGGGAGAGAAATCATACAAGTAAAACTAGGAAGAATATCATTTACACTGGGCTTGAAAAAAATGAAATAATACTGAGCTCACAAAATTATAAGGACTGAAAATGACAGCACAGTATAAATTTTACAATCCTATTGAACATGTCAGTAAGTGAAGTGAAGATAATTCTTTGCAAGAAGAAAACACTTCCTCGTTTGATGGCCAAAAGCGCTCAAACAGCTTGAATCACGCAGACATGATTAAAGGATAACTTCGGTGACCGTCAGCACTCCTTTCAACCATAAAGAGTCTCGATCTACATACGGTCATTTAGTCTTCAACTTTTGCTTCACATTAGTGCGTAGATGTGTATATTATGACCTGCAGCGAAGGTATCGTATAAAGCTCTTGATTCCCTTCACCGTTTACTATACCAATTAACAAAATACTTGAAAATATTTTACATGTTAAGTGCCATTAGGAATATTATTTTGTCAAAATGAGACAAATAGTTGGCTTCCTTACATCGACATCATTATCCTGAAGACGTTGAAATATTAAGAGATATATTCATAAAGGGTATATGAAATACGATTAAAAATAACCATTCACATTTTGAATAAGTATAGACATTCTTCCTTGATTCATATATTGGTGCAATGAAATTATTAATATTCAAAATAATCTAGATATCTTAAATCAATATTTCCACTCTTAAAGCAGAGGGATAACTTGCAATTTATTATTTAGATTTACATAAAGATTATTTTATAATTTGTGAAGATTGTGCGATACGTTTGCATGTATGTATGTATGTATGTATGTATGTATGTATGTATGTATGTATGTATGTATGTATGTATGTGCGTGTATATATATATATATATATATATATATATACACACATACATGCATACATACATACATATATGCATACACACACGCGCACACACACACACATATATATATATAAGAGATTTATTGATACAGAAAATAGTCAAAAATAGACACAACTATTTATTAAATGATATAGGATGTTCTAATTGCACTCGTTGGTACAGAAACTCTTCCTTACTAATGTACACTCTATCTCAGGTGATGCATTTGCGGCTGAGGAGAACTTATTCAGGTATGGCCACTTCTTCAAAGAAATTTTCACCGCTTTTCTATCAACAAGACATTGACACTAAAATCTGCCCTTCATTTTCATATCAGAGAATTTGACATCATTCGCCGTCTCTTCTCTATGTTTGCCACATTTCACCTTGAACATTGCTTTCTCACCGATGTCGTCATAAGATAAGCAAGTCATTATGAGAATAGAAGTAATCCATAGTTAAATCACAATAACAAGAGCAACAACAACAACAACAACAACAACAACAATAATAGTAGTAGTAGTAGTAGTATAGTAGTAGTAGTAGTAGTAGTAGTAGTAATAATATTAATAATAATAGTGGACCATCTAATCTCTGGATGTAAAGTCTTAGCACCAGTGGAGTATAAATTAAGACATGACAGAGTTGGCCAATATCTACACTGGCTAATAAGTCGGCATTACAATATCAAAACTGCCGACAAGTGGTATAATCACCACCCTGAGGCTGTAACTGAAGGAGAAAATGTAATCATTCTGTGGGACTTTCCAGTACATACAGACCGAACCATCAAGGCCAATAAACCAGATATTGTTGTGAAAGACCAAAACAATAAAGTTTGCTTATTGATCGACATGAGCATCCCTTGTGATCATAATATCTCAGCGAAAGAGTTTGACAAGCTCAGAAAATATAAAGACCTACTCATTGAAATTGAGAAAATGTGGCATCTCAAGGCGGTTACAATACCAGTGATCGTAGGAGCACTAGGAATGATCAAGAAGGGAACCTAAAATTATATGAGAATGATCCCTGGCTTACCATCCCTGCAAGAAGTGCAAAAGATTGTCTTAACTGGTACATCACATGTATTGAGAAGAGCATTGTCGATGTGAGAATTGTTGCTGCTCATGTATTTTAATTTAACTTAAAAAATAAAAAAAAAATGAACGAACTATTGAGTTTGGTTTAATGGCCTACCAATGTATACTATGAGTTTCTTTGCCCTAGGAGTCGGGAAGACATTCACAGACATGACAGAGTTGGAACCTACATACACTGGAAGCTATGCCAACATTATGGAATAACAACAGAAAAAAGATGGTATAGGCACACACCAGAAAAGGTTACAGAAAACGAGAAAGCAACCATACTCTGGGATATGCCGATACACACAGATAGAGAAATTAAGGCCAACAGACCAGATATAGTTGTCAGAGATCATGAAGAAAAAAATGCTTTCTAATTGATGTATCAATACCGGCAGATGACAACGTTCTCTAAAAGAAATGGAGAAACTCTCAAAATACAAAGACCTGGAAATAGAGGTAACTAGAATGTGGAATCTGAAAACAGAAACAATTCCTATCATAGTAGGTGCATTAGGCATGATAAAAAAATATTCAGACAAATACATAACAAAAATACCAGGACTTACAAACACATATATCATACAGAAAATTGCACTACTAGGCACTGCACACATCCTACGCAGAGCACTTTCCATACAATAACCATCAGAGCATCACAACAAATCACAGCACATACCCAAGGCACACAGAGCTGCGCTCGGTAGTGAAGTGAAAGCACGCTATAAAAATAAAACTACTGAATAATAATAATAATAATAATAATATAATAATAATAATAATAATAATAATAATCCTTTTTACTAAAGGCATTAGGCCTGAAATTTGGGTGGGGAGCAGCGTTAGTGGGGATCTTTTGTTTGGATGCCAATCTTCAATCTCTTCAATTTTTTTTCCAATAGATTTCATATTCGGTTTAATGATATAGTTTTATATGCCAATCAATGTCTTGAAATCAATTTTCGTCATAAATCAATAAATAAAAAGTTAATGGCTTTTAAAATTTTCAAAGTTCGGGTAAATTTAGCCAATCGTAAACCACAGACACGTTCATGCCTGTCTCCATAGTAAGAAGCCAAGCATGAGAACCATTTTGTCTGCGAGAAAAGACGTGTTGACAAATATTTTCAATTCATTGGTTGGTAAGATGTGCTAAAACTAAGGGCTAAATCACGCATCCCCATTTTTTTTTTTTTTTTTGGCAAAATCATATGAATTCCTGTGTGCAGAAAACAAATTGACAAAAGTTTTCTGAAAATTCAAAAAAAAAAAAATCATGTGGACTTATATGGTGTGCATAAAGCAGAATTCCAAACTTACATTGCATTACAATCTCTGGACACTTACGACGCATCTTTTAAAGTTTAATTCAACCAACTTTTATTCAAATTTATTCCGAAAGCTATCGAACATGAATATGCATGAATGTTTGTATGTATATATATATATATATATATATATATATATATATATATATATATATATATATTATATATATATATATATATATATATGTATATATATATATATTATCTTTATTATTTACAAGTAAATAATAAAGCTGGGGCACCGCCTTGAAATTTTCGTCGAACAACTCCAGAAATAAGCTTTTCAGGCGTGATACTTATTCTATCGGGGTCTTTTGTCGAATTGCTAAGTTATGGGGACGTAAACACACTAACACCAGTCGTCAAACGGTGATGTGGGGAGAAACACAGACACTAAGACACACACACACACGCACACACATATACATATGTATGTATACGATGAGCTTCTTTGAGTTTCCATCCACCAAATCCGCTCATAACGCTTTTGTCGGCCCGAGGCCATAGTTGAAGACACTTGTCCAAGCTGCTACGCAGTAGGACTGAAACCGGAACCATGTGGTTGGGAAGCAAGTTTCTTACCACATAGCCACCCTTATATTTAATGACGCACACGCACGCACACACGCACCCACACTCACAATAAAATGTGGTACAAAAGAACGATGAATCTATATTCAGAAAACAGGAAAACACACACAAAAACACGCTCACCCCACATGTGTTATTAATAAAAATCAATACCATTTTGAAGCGTTATTGATAATATTGTTCAATTTATAAGGCGGCGAACTGGCAGCTGTTTAGCGGTATCTCGTCTGTCTTTACGTTCCGAGTTCAAAATCCGCCGAGGTCGACTTTGCCTTTCATCCTATAATAAATGACATGTATTTATATAAATAGAAGTCCTCCTGGTTTTGCGGGAGAATAAAAGCAGAACATGTGCGAAAGTGAGACTAATAGGAAGAGTGTGGCAGTTTAGAAAAATATACGCAGAAAAACAAGGTAAGTTGCTTGCAAACCATGTGATGGAACTAAATCTAAAATTATAGGCAGAATCTGGAAAAAAAAAATAAAACCAAAAACAACTGAGCAAGAAGACGGTCAAGCCAAGAAGGATAATTCGTTGTACAAACAGGATGTTCACGTGGTACTTTTTAAAGAGATAAAGAAATGGTATAAGATAGTAGATGGAAAGACAAAGAATGGGAAAGAGAGAAGGGAAGTATAAAGTAAAGAAAGAGTAGGAATGCACGAGTAAGTAGAAAGATATAGACAAACAGGCACGAAGAAAGACTGAGAGGGGAAAGAGAATAGGTAACAGGATTGACAGACGTTGAAATTAAAAGACATATAAAGTGAATGAGGTGGTCGATTATAATCGAGTAAATTAAGGAGGTCCGAAATTGGGGTTGGTGATGTTGTACAAGTTCTCAAGCAACCACATCCGACGCTTTCTGGAGATATGACAAATAAGCAAAATATGCTGCCACGCGTATGGCTTTCCAGTAGTAACTCTCCCCTATTAGGGACTAATCTCAATCTACAGCAGCTTCACATAAATTCAGCCTATTACCCTGTTCAAAGAAAATGCGGTGATGAATTCCGACATGCGAATGCACTCAAAATACTTACTGTGTCCCATCATGCTGGTTACGGCTTCGCAGCCTCTTCCGCTGAATACTGATCAACAGTCATGATGTCAGAATTTTGACACCCGGCACGAATCGCCATAGAACATGTTACTCTTTTTCCAATATTCCGATGTATGCAGGTATACGGGCGAGCTGGCGGAAACGTTGGCACGCTGAGCTAAATGCTTAACAGTATTTCGTCTGTCTTTGCGTTCTGAGTTCAAATTCCGCCGCGTTTGACTTTGCCTTTCATCCTTTCGGGGTCAATAAATCAAGTATCAGTTGCGTACTGGAGTCAATCTAATTGACTACCCCCTCCCCACAAAATTTGTGCCTAGTGTAGGAAAGAATATTCAGATGGATTCCAGTTCTCCATATCAGATAACTTTTTCTCACCAACACCTTAAATCTTTATGTCCTCGAACGTCGTTGACTGTTCACCTATGCATCAAGGTGTCCCGTTACAAAGAGGAGTCATAAAAGCCATTTGTGTGTGTTTGTGTGTGTGTGTGTGTGAGAGAGAGTGTGTCTGTGTGTCTGTATGTGTCTGTATGTGTCTGTATGTCTGTCTGTTTGTCTAATACAGAATCCCTAACGTAATCCCTCAGCCGAATTTTATTTATAAGATTTATGTTGTTTTGAGGCAGTGTTATATGGTCTTCGTGTATGTTCTACTGTAGAATCAAACTCGGAATCACATAGCTGCCGCGTAAAATTTTCACAGACAACCAGATAATCATTCTAAATTTTCTTCTTCAACCTCTACTCTCCATAGGTTATTTCAATAGAAATTAGAAATAATGTTAGATTCAATCATTACATGTGGAATATAATTTGAACATATATGCACTTGTCTAACTTTCAGTCACATTTATTATTTTCTAAAAGCAACTATCGATACTGTTATCTCAGATGGATATGGGTGGTGGTTGCAATCTAAACCAAACTGAATATATTACGTCAATGAATCAGAGCAGACACGCCTCCTTCCAATCACTACACAAAGGTGTTGTAAATCGAATGTGAGTAAGCTATAATATAAAGAGGAAAATTGCCCTCAGTCTCACAGTTAATATAATATATCCGATATTTACACGCTTCAGGTCTGTCTCTTTAAGAAATCGAAATTAAACACGTTTACGTTTTCTTCTTTTATTAAATGGCAATTGATTGAATAATTTATCATTAGTGAATGAATTATTGCATTAAATGGCTGTAAAAATATTGATTATTTTATACAACCGATAGATGATAGCAATTTGGTATGGGACCTCTTCATCTGAGAGAAAAAATACATCATATCGTCTACAAGTATGCGAATTATGTGTGTTTAAGCTTGCAAAGAAAACATTAAAAAAATCGCTCGTTATCAATTGCAACAATTGATTTAAACCCTGGCATTTCGAAATCTTTCATTTTTAGGTCATTATACGTATTGACTAAACTTGGAAACGGTATGTCACTGAAAGTATTTCTATAAATGTGGTAGAGATATAAATAATGAAAATGTTCATACTATGCTTTAATGCAATTTGATAAATAAGTATTAAAAAAATTGGTCTATTAATTTATGGCTTGTTTTCAAGGGGCTCTTAGGGTAATCAACAGGAGTTATTTTTTTTTAAAGTGGTACTATATATATGAGTCATTTTAACATTAATTTTCTGTAAATATTTGTGTATATGGTGTACCTAAGACCGTAATGCTCTAGTAAGTCATCCCCAGTGACTTAGTCTCTTTATTTATTGTGTTTTGGGATGGGGGATGCTGGAAACGAAAATATTCTAACAATTCAATTAAGTATTCCGTCTGCTATGGCCCAATGAAATAAACATTATTCAATGGTCCATAAGTTCTTTAGAAATATGAATCTCTATCATTCTCTTTTCTCTCTCTACCTCTCTCTCATTATCTTTCTCTCCACCCCACTCTTTCTCACTCTTTCTCTTTCTCTCCCTCTCACCCTCTCCATCTCACCTTTTCTCTTTTTTCGCATAGATATATACATACACGCGTGCGCGCACTCACACACATACGCTTATAGGTATAGGCGTAGGCGTGGCTATGTTGTATGAAGCTTGCATCCCAACCACATGGTGCCAGGTTCAGTCCCACTGCGTCGCACCTTAGGCAAGTGACTTCTGCTTTAAACCACGGGCTGATGAAAGCCTGAAAGAAGCTCGTCGTATACATATAGATATTTTCGATCTAATTTGGATTCTTTGCCATCAAATTTGAATTCTTTGCAATCTAATTTGAATGTTTCAATTGGTGCTCAAGCCTTGAAAAAAAAAGTAGTTAAACTACACCAGCCATAAGGGAATAAATGTCTGTCTTATTTAACTCGTTCAGTAGAGCCCACCAATTGATATGTGAAAAGTTCGATGAAATAACTCATGAACACTGCGATAGCTTCTACCAAAAGATGCTCCGTTACGTCGACTGGTTTGAACAAGGGGAGATAATAGAAAAAGAATCATTCGTTTATTATCTCCCCTTGTCAGACCAGTCAACATAACGGAGCACCTTTTGGTAGAAGCTATCACAGTGTTAATGAGTTATTTCATCGAATTTTTCACATATAAATTGGTGGGCTCTACTGGACGAGTTAGATAAGATAGACAAGTATTCCCTTACGGCTGGTGTAGTTTAACTTTTTTTTTCAAGGCCTGAGCGCCAATTGAAAATTTCAAATTTGATTTCAAAGAATTCAAATTTGATGGCAGAGAATTCAAACTAGATCGAAAATATCTATATACATATATATATATATATATATATATATATATATATATATATATATATTATATATATATATATATATATATATATATATATAAGATGTGTTAGTTTACAGCT
>NC_042998.1:110467650-110487650 GCF_006345805.1 Octopus sinensis | reverse complement strand
AATGCATTGTTGATACCAAGGTGCATTAGTGGTAAAATGTTTCATTGTAGAATTTTAAAACATGCATTTACTGCATCTCCATTTTATATACTCTCTCTCTCTCTCTGTATGAATATATATATATATATATATACGTGTGTATGTGTTTATGCATACACTTAACACATACAAACATAAATAAAGACATATCTATCTTTCTCTCTCTCTCTCTCTCTCTCTCTCTATATATATATAATATATATATATATATTATATATATACATACGTAGATATATATATATATATATATATATATATATATATATTATATATATATATATATATATATATATATATATATATATATATATATATATATATATATATATATAAATGCATAGAGACTCACTGCTCGACCTCACATACTTGCACTTCGACTAGCTTATACGTCTGCATCCAAAACGGAATTACAATGTTCTGGACCAGAATCTTGTGGTGACACAGACTATGTTCGTGGACTATAGCTTAATAGAACTAAAAATGTATGGTTCGTAGAAAATTGCAGACATGCAGGTTACAAGAATCACCCAACCCCTCTACCAGTCTTAAACTTTATAAAGCTGATCGTAAGGCCATTGAGAAAGAAGTCATGAACCACAACTAATGTACCATTCTCTACGCAGGATATTGACACATAGCTACAGCATTTTATGACAATTACGTATGATATATGCAGTACGTTAGCTCCAGAGAGAATGTCAAACTGACAGAAGAGGGACAGAAAGATTCTGATGACACGATGCGCACAAATCTCGAACCGTGTAAATGGTTTCCTAATGGATAGCGAAAACTTCTCTCTCAAACAAACATTGCGTGTGTTTAAAAGTGAACTCAAACACATGAAAAGAGGAAGGCGAAGAAAGAAGGTTGGGCTGTAAAAATGTAAACACAAACCCTAAAAACGTCTATAGATTTGCAAGAGAGTCTACTTCAGTATGGTACAAGATATGGCTACTGTTGAAGGAAAATGGCTCACTGATTGCAGATACCCGGTGGATAAATGAAATATTGAATGTGTAGTACAAAATACTTGCCCCAACTAAGTTGGGACACTTGCATATAGCTATCTTGACAGATTATTCGGTACACCAGCTCTACATAAAGTGATGGCAATTATTGCTTACATCGAAATTGAGAAAAACTGATGTAATATCAGCCTTTCATTCAGCAAAAGACCTTAATGGATTCTCAGCAATCCTTCTAAAGAAATGGAAAAGGGCTCTAGCAAACCACTAGCAGATCCTCTTCCAAAGCTTCCTTACAAATGAGAGACTTCCTAGAAGTTTAAAGGAAGGCGTAGTATATTCTATCCATAATTGAAGAAACTGCGAATTCTCTAATTTATTACTCCATCTCACTAGACTCGCATGTCGGCAGAGTCATGTAACACATTGTCAGGAGGAAGTTGATCAATTCTTAGAAGATAATTAGCTCACTGTTCAATGAGTCCCGGCTATTTAATGCCTTGCCAAAACATCTGAGATATCTTCATGGAATAGAGTTAGATGTTTTCAAGAAACATCTTGACCTTCAAGAAACAACTTGACAAGGTTCCAGATCAATCTATAACATGGCGAGAATATCGGATCTAGGACAATTCGCTGTTGGGCAATTCGCCATAGGACTATGCGCCGTAAGACTATTCACCGTACGGATATTTTGCCGCAATGATATTTTGTAGCAAAGCATAAAAAGAGAAGGATAAAAAATTAAAAATAAAAATAATGAAGGTCATACATTTGATTTAAAAAGTGTGAAGGCCACAGACTTTATTTAAAAGCTAGGCTAAAAAACTAAAAAGCTAAAAATCATTTGCACGCAAACAATGTTGTTTTTGATTTTGATCGTGACCTCTGACAATACTTAGTATGCGCTTATAAACATGTTTGTAATTTTTCTTGGTTGCAGTTTATCCTCTTGCTACACGGTTTACCTTCTTTTAAGAAAGAAATTTCTCATATCTCATTTATGTTTCCATAAATTTGGATGAATATTTGTAACAGATGCTTGCAGCGCATTACGGAAACCCTCTACTCCATTGTTGGTGTTAGCCAGCTGATTTACGGCTTTTTCATACATATTCCAAAGACCGATAGGAAAAGTAGAAAGAATTTTACGTCTACGAGATCCCCTGCTCTCTACCCACCAATGTAATGCGTTTCCACATATGACACAAGTTCTTGTGGCAAGTCATGGTCATTCACAAGCTCTATAGGTGTCTCGAGGCGAGATGAATGCAAGTGCCATAAGGCATTTTACTTTTGTGTTAAAAGTTAAAATCACAATCAGTTTAGTACTTAAGCCCAATATCTGTCACATTTCTGTAAAAATGTTCACAGAAATGAATAAAACAGCTTATTACATTTGCAGATGGGAAACTGTCAGAAAAATTTAGAAAACTAGCTTGTTCAAAATCAATCGTTAAATTTTCAGGTTTTAGGGGCTCGAGCAAATCTGTCTTTTGAAAAACTCTACTGTATGTGTCAAGCGTCTTATTCGGAAGGATACCTTAAATTCGTGGGATGCATGCATATCCTATGTTGACATCTAGAGTATATAACTGATAATAAATTTAAAAACAAACCTTAAATGTTCCATCACATTCCCAATTGTTATGTATTTCTAGTTCGTGCAATCTTGCAGTTGTACCAAAAATCAACATTCTGTTTTCGTTTTGCACCCCACGATCGTAGATTTAAAATCTATCTCTTTTCTGTAGGCGCATAAATTCTTCGGGGATTACTTAGCCGATTCTTGATCGAGGTATAGGAGGGAGCTTCTTTCTCCATCTAATGTCTCTTGATAAACTTGAAGGTGATAGCATAAAAGAGCATTCTTCTTCTAATTCCCTGTATGCGGCACCAATCAAAGATCTTGAAGCTAACAGAAATTTAAGTGCATTTTCTTTCACATTTGCTATTACTTCTTGCATCTTTTGGTTGGCAAGGATTCGATGGATATGTATGCTCACTTATAATTTTACAAATAGAAACCACTTCACTATTCGTTTTAAATGAACGTTTGCTTTACACTTTGTATCAGCACACTTCCAATAGACCTTACCTCCATATTTTCTTTCTTCCTTATAAATAAACTTACCACAACTTCTGCAACTTTTGATAGTGAACGGCATCGTAAGGGTTTAAGTTTCAACTTTAAAAATATAATGTAAATAATCCTTTCCACTATAGGCACAATGCCTGAAATTTTGGGGAGGAGGACGGTCGATTAGATCGACATCAGTACGCAATCGGTACTTAATTTATCTACCTCGAAAGGATGAAAGGCAAAGTCGATCTCGGCGGAATTTGAACTCAGAACGTAGCGGCAGACGAAATACCTATTTCTTTACTACCCACAAGGGGCTAAACACAGAGAGGATAAACAAGGTCAGACAAACGGATTAAGTCGATTGTATCGACCCCAGTGCGTAACTGGTACTTATTTAATCGACCCCGAAAGGATGAAAGGCAAAGTCGACATCGGACTTTGAACTCAGAACGTAACGGCAGACGAAATAGCGCTAAACATTTCGCCCGGCGTGCTAACGTTTCTGCCAGCTCGCCGCCTTAGTTCAACTAAATTATTATTGGAGATATTGCTAAAAGTAGCGTACCGTTTGTAAATAGCTGATATAAAGGTGTAGACGGGGAATATAAAATTTATTGCATGTTTAGGTTCTTAGACAGACTAAAATGTCGATTAAAATAAAAAGGGGCTTGTGTCTTCGAACCAAAAGTATGTGTTGCCATAACTACTCAAAAAATATAGCATTTTAGAAATGAGTGGTAAAATATTTCCGAATTTCCTACATCATGCGGACGTTATAGCTTTTAAAGGCATGAAGCTTATATAAATAATTATACCAATCTCTAGTGCAAGGGATTATATTCTTTAAAAAAATGCTCCTTCCTTCCCTCAGCTTTATATTCTTTCTGCACTCTGAAATATATTGGTCGACAGACTACTTGATAATTCAGACTGTAAGTACGAAAATGTAGAAGATAAAGTAGAAGATAAAAATATAGAATGTAGCTTTAACTTGGCATTTTATACGATGCAAACAAAAAGTCCACATTGAGTTATAAAGTTATAAGTCACATTGACCATTGTTTATTTTCTGAAATTCAGTACTGTAAATCAGTCAAGCAATAAATATATTTGATTGGCAGCTCACACTCTAAATCAATATAAAGGAGAAGCAAAAGTTCAAAGATTTGTGAAAGAAATTGATTTGAAATGGAAATAAAAAAGCATTTCCCCGCTATGGAGTATTAGTCAATATTTTATCAATGTTAGAATATAAAATATTTTCAGAAAAGAAAATAACTCTTACAACAATAGTTGTAATCTTAAAATCCATTGGGGCCCTACGCATTGCTCTTTTATATAATATCAGTAAAATGCATGCCAATAGTTTAACATTTATTGCTCTGAGTCGCCTTTGTTGTAGAATTTTGAAACGATTCAAAGAAGGAAGGCATAGTATAATGGACAGAGAGTTTTAAAGAATAATCTGAAGGTTGTAAGCAAGGCAAGACTAAATATCAAATGTAGAAAGCCTGTTGTGTCCTTTCTTAATTGAGTCTGTAGCTGTAATATTATGTGCAATAACAGCAGATGTTGTAGTGGCAGCAACAACTTTAACAGCAGCAATAAAACAGTAGCAGTTGGAACAATAGCATTAACAGCAGCAGCATTCACTCTCGTAACAAGTAAAACTGTCGCCGAGAAAATAATGAATATATCAGAATTATTGCCGATGGGAAAGAAAGATCGAATAATATATATTTTCAATTGACAATCTTTTATCTTTTGGGAGTGGAGATGTCAAATTTGCTATCGAAAATAGCATTTAAGTCTCCCTAGAATTAGTAACATCACTTCGATTGAATATTCTCTTAAAAACTAATTTGGTTTTTGTGGTTTTATTTCAATTTTAATAAAAAAAACATAAATGGAAGAATAATGTACAGGTAGAGCATTATATTTTTTACGTTATTAATATATTATTCTGAAAAAATATATGGAAAGTTTTATTCTAATTCTTTCGTTCCTAACGTGCACTGCTAATGATATTTATATGACAAATTATTAATATTTGCTTTCGATGATAACTGATGAACGTTTTAAACCTACGTGCAATTAATACGCCACTTCCAGATGCATTTATATGGAATACGTAAGGATAAAAATTTAAGAATATTAAGTTGTTTCCTTACGGATATATTATATTAAATTCTTTCTGGAAAATATTACTCGACAGAGACTGTCAAATATTATTCGACAGAGATAATCAAAGAGTATTTTGTGTGCATATATATATATAGATATTAGGAAAAAAACACCTTTTATCAATTCAAAATGAATAATTAAATTACACCATCTAGAAAATTACATATTGAATTCTTTTTCCTTGTAAGTTTGGATTTTATTCCCTCAAATAATAATTTATATATATATTATATATATATATATATATATATATATAAGCGTGTGTGTGTGCATAACATACATAGCAAACTATTTCGACTGCATTATATAACGCAAGTGAAATTGTACAGGTGATTCTACTGAGAAATGCATACAGAACAGTTATTAATTTAAACAAGTAATCCCATGTTTAGATATTAAGTTGCAGCTTGACCGGATTAAACATTAGGCTCTACGATTACATAGATTCACATGGATTCACATTTACTATATCCGATTTTCTTAACTTAATCATCTAACGTTTATCACAATTCACGCATATATTATTATCATTTTTAATCATCATTAGCAAAACTGGGCGTTATCTTGAATAATGTTATAAACTAGTACATTTCCAATGTCGCTCAAATTTCGATGTCTTTACGCAATTTATTGGCAATGAAATATCATACCTCATAACAATAGCTTTGCAAAATTCGAATTGCGCTGATAATTTCTTCTTCTTCTTCTTCTTCTTCTTCTTATTATTATTATTATTATTATTATTATTATTATTATTATTATTATTATTATATTATTATTATTATTATTATTATTATTATTATTCTTCTTCTTCATCGTCGCCGTCGTTGTCTTCTTTACTTTCTCATCCTCATCTTCCACCTCTTCTTCTTCGTTCTACTTCTTTGTCTTCTTACACGCCTTTTAGTATTGTTTTGCTTGCAAGTAAAACACATTCTTTGAAAGCTCATAAGTTTCTATTGCATGTTGCTTTGTACCATTTCATTAAGGATCTAAGCACCATGTGATAATACTATTTGGCTTTGAGAAATTGTAATCACTTTCATGTTGCATTATGAAGCTTTTTTAATAGCTAAGTTGAATATTAAGAATATGACTTAGCAAATCTAGGGGCAATTAGCTGGTCCATCAGCCAAAACATTACTAATTTCCGATTGCTACCTTTTAATTGAGAATGTTCAAACAACAACTGAAAACTCAACATCAACGCCGACGAAAGCAACACAAATACAAAGAGAAAAAAAAACATGTGAAAGCATCACTAATTCAGAAACCGCTGTCACAAACAGTTCTGAATGAAACAAAACAAACAAAATTGAGCATCGAAAACAGAAAAAAGAAGAACCAAATTGTTAATTCAGGGCACCTGAAAATTCTAACTTCACCGGCACCACCACCATCACTTAATCAGGGAATGCCATCAACAAGGCTTGCCCAAAATCAACGCAGAGCAACCAACATTCTCTGTGCATATTTGTTCTGTGCCAGAGCAGATACTTTGGGCAGATTTTCTATCTGCCCAAACTATCGTGAAGATACTCCCACCGCCTACCTTTCGTCAAGAGGACGGGTGCTGTATATCTGCATAGTATTCTTAGCGAAACATGTGGTGTGGTACACAAGGCTGAAAGGGAAGAACTGAGAGGTCTTCCTATTTAGTCAAGCCTTCATTAGCAAAGGAAAATAAGAACGGAGTGGGAAGTGCTTTCTAGAAAACTTTTTGAAAGGTGTGTGGAGTAGCAAATTGGTCTGAATGCGATAATCCTGTTCTGGGCACGAGTCAGGAGATTGAGACAAGAGGATGAGGACGGTCCACTTGTCCTAGTGTTGAAGATGACCGCCGATTTGTGGGTTTTCCCCACAAACACTTTAGTCACCCGATTTGGGGTGGGAGTACTATTTATTTAAAACGTTTTTCCTCATAGCTTTTGTTATAAATTTGCTGTCCCGTACAAATTCCTCTGTTTTTTCTGGTTTGTACCAATGTGTTTTTACTTCTTTCTGTTAAAATAAGAAACAATTATAATTAGAATTGTCATTGATGTGCATTTCACTTCCTCCGGCTAATTCTGTAAGACAAATAAACCACCTGTTGTCAAGGGTTTCACATAGCCTTCTTCCACGATACTTAATTCCAAGTACCAGCCTCAAAATCCTTCTGGGCCCCATTAAAACCCCTACGGCAGTTATTTTCTTCATTGACCACATTTGTGTAACCTCATCTTGTAGTGGTTTGTATTTCTCGATCTTTTCCAGTTCTCTATCATCTAATCGTTCATCCTCGAACATGGCAATATCTCTGATCTTGTTGTCTTCATGAGTCATTAGGTTGTGGCGGAGAATGACCAAAAGTAAGGAGCAAATCGAATTCATCCAAGCTCTCTATGAAAATTCAAGCAGTGCAGTTTCCCTTCTCCTGAACATCAGCATCGGATAATTTTTCAGGACAACAGCGGGGATTCGATAAGGATGTTTCCTCTTCCGGTGCTTTTCATCATCTTCTTGGAAAACATCTTGCAGGAGACACTTTAAGACCTCCACACAACTGTTTCCATTGGAAGACGACCCATTTTCAAACGCCGCTTTTCTGATAATATTCTCCAGTTACGAAGCAGAACAGAGAAGTTCACCACCACACTGGAAAAAGTATCAAGAGCAAAGAGGATGGATATCTGTCCAGAAAAGAGCAACAAACTGGTTCATAGTAACAACCAAACCACAGTAACCAACATGATGCAAAACGGAGGGAAACTTGATGAAGGGAATACATGAAAGTATCTAGAATCCACTCTGTCAGAGGACGGCATACCTCAAGGTAACAATAAAACTTAATTTAGCCTCTGTTGCCATCACGAAGATGAACACACCATATGGAAAAACAATTTCATTAGTTTTCCAAGAAAACTTAGTGTGCAAGTTCTTGGTGACCTCGATCCGTCTGTATGGATGTAAGGGCTGGGTTCTCACAGCTGACATGGAGCAAAGACTGTAGGCATTTGAACATAAGTGCTTCAGAAGGTTGCTAGACATCTCGTACTGAGAGCACAAACTGAACAGGAAGCAAGTCAACAAATACGCTTACAGGTAATATCCTTTGCGGAGGTAAAAGGACGAAAGCTTACCTGCTGCAATCAGTTATCCCGTCACAACTCCCGTCCAAAACCATTCTTCAGGACACAGCTGAGAGAGACCGAAAGCCAGGTATGCAGAGAAAATCCTAGTTTGAAAATATGAAGCGCTGGACAGGTTACAACACATGACAGATGGCAGAAACCAGTGGCGATGGCTGACTACGAAAGCTTTTAGAGTGACACGCCAATGACTGACTGCAGCAGTTAAGGGATCATGAGGATGATGAACTCAGTAATGCAGCTCTCATTGCCCCTTTGTATTTTTTTTTTTAGTTTTGCTTTATTTGGGCGCTAGCACTAAAAGATATGCCCTTCTGAAGAGATGTAAGTTTTTATGACGCTCAGAATTACATGGTTTATATGCAGCGTTATTGCAATGAAAATGCACAACAAAAGTCATTCTATTGATTCTTTCCTTCTTTTCCATTCATTGTAATAATGTCCAATGCTACGTGAAACAGCACGTAAATACTTTGTATATTAGTGTTTTTTGTTTTTTTTTCTATACTTCATTTTGTTTACCTATAAATTTGTTTATCATTTTAAAATTTGAATAATTGTTACCTCTTTTCAGATATATGATAGTGATGATGATGCCAGTTAGAGAAGCGAATTTATCTGACAACCCAATATTTTCGGCATATGCGGCTTTCATGATGATTGTAGACAGAACTTAAATGCTATAGTAATTACTTTTGATCATGCCTCTGATTATATATATTGGTACAGTTTTGTTATATTTACAATGTTTATGTCAGCATTTGAAAGAAATAAAAGAAATTAACTCATTATCGCAAAAGAATCATACGAAACGATTCTACCATGTAATACCAGTTGACATTAGGCATATATTTACGACACCAATGAGGAAAATATAGACTACATAACACACACACATACACACACATACACATGAAAATATGCCGTAATTAAATAGGAGAATTAAAACTATACTTTAAATACAGTCAAAACAAGGAATTAAACTTAAAAATAAATTTAACAACCGTATTCTTATAGCAAACGAATTTTGTCCATAGGCATATAAGTAAAAAAAACACAAAGTTATGATTAATCCGATTATATCATAATTATGAATGAATAATTTATATGTATTCAATGGTAGAACTCTCGTTATCTAAAGTATTTACATAAATATAAATAATAAAGCAGCCACAAGCAATCTGATATAAACGCACATTTCTAAACACAGGAAACAAACTCCATTGTAATTAATCCAATAAAATAGCTCCAGTTACATGACACCTGTATATCTCTTCAAATATGTATATATATATGTATATATATATATATGTATATATATATCGCTTCGGCTGGCATAAAGACGCGTTCCCATCGCGCCATCTGAAGAATACGGTTTTTTAGCTATGATGTAATGTACTCACTCATCAACTAACAAAAATGCGTCAGAAACAGTTGTATTGAACTGACATTTATCCATCAGCTGTTATTTTTCCTATGTATATATATAGCCTGGGCTTCCGATGCCCACATCTCTTCAATATCCTCCCGAAGAACCTAAGAGACCTGCATGGGGTGGATGCAGATGTCTTTAAAATGAAACTGGATCTCTTCTTGTCAGGTATCCCAGATGAACCAACTTCACGGCAGGAGGTGCAGATGAGGGCAGCTGCATCGAACTCTCTCATGCACCAAATGGCAGTTGCTAAAAAGCATTCGTGAAGTAAAACCATGTAGCAACACCAAATGGCGGTGCCCCTGCATGGCCACACCT
This sequence comes from Octopus sinensis, assembly GCF_006345805.1. Classification (NCBI taxonomy): domain Eukaryota; kingdom Metazoa; phylum Mollusca; class Cephalopoda; order Octopoda; family Octopodidae; genus Octopus; species Octopus sinensis. Next base: position 110,477,492 of record NC_042998.1, on the reverse strand, counting down.
CGTGAGCTGAAACTAGAATCAATCAATCAATCAATCAATCAATCATATGTGTGTGTGTGTGTGTGTGTGTGTGCATGTGTGAGCGTGCGTGTGTGTATGTATATGCATAGAAAAAATAACAGATGATGGATAAATGTCAATTCATTACAACTGTTTCTTACGCATTTTTGTTATTTGATGAGTGAGTGAGTACATTACATCATAGTTAAAAAACCGTATTCTTCAGATGATCCATATAATTTCAAAACAATGGAAGAACACTCTATGTGCGATGGGAACGCATCCTTATGCCAGCCGAAGCTGGCCGTGAACGGAAAAGAGAAGAATCATTAAAGAGGTGGAATTGTATTAGGAATTTAGTAAGTGAGCGGGGTGAGATGAGATTTATGGCTACCAACCTTGCTAGTGGTCGGTGAGGATGTAAGTTGAAGACAATTTAGTGGTTCATTATGAACAACTATAGATGAAGTGTAGGTAAAAATATATGTTTTTTTTAATGTTTTACTGTTATTCGTTTTATCACCCTAGGGTTATATAGATGAATAGCTAGATGTGAAGTCGAGACAAAGGAAATAGAAGCAATTAAGTACAGATATGGGGGAAACATATCCTTGTTAAAGATTAATTTCGAAGAGACCCGGGGAGAGATATCGTTCAGAATTTAGGGTAGACCAGAAGATGGTGGTTATGGAGGGAGGGTGATTTGAACTTAGATGATTAGGTCTAATAATTGTAGAATGGTAGTATCTTGTGCAAATGTTTTTTTCCTGGAAATGAATATAAGCTAGGAGGTTAAATATAAATACAAATGCAATATAGGTGATATACAAATATGTTTGTGAGAAGAAGCGATATGTACTTGAAATGGAATTGTTCTTATTAAATTTATATGTATTGTGTACGGAAGAAAACGGGTAGTATTATTAGAGATCGAATAATAGAAAATACGGAAAGTATATCACCTAATAACAGAACAAAGACAGAGTACCAGATGACATATTGTAGTAAGCTACGAGGTATCTAGTTCTCTATTAGTTAACTTTTTAGTTTGTTTAATGGTTGCCGCAAATGTTATTAGTTAACGTAAATGTGTACATAGCTATTATGTACGTTAAAAGCAGTTGTATATACCACGAGCACAATAGTCATTGGTAAATTGGTTCAGATTATATGTTGCTTCTTTATCATGTGCTACACAAATCATAGTTACTCGGTGTAACGGTTACATCCGGATAGAACTTAGTTGAAAGAGGGAAATCTCGCTGGAATATATAGGCTACAATTTTATAGTTTAGATACGATCAGATATCGCAAATCGATAATACTAGGTAAGACTAATTATAAGATTCTGTCCTTCATTTATCATATACTATACAAATAATGTTATCAGGGTATAAAGCGTAATTAGGGATGGAATTAGCTAGAGACTGAGAACAGAGAACACCCATTGACGAGTCATGGAAATCATTGAGCCTTCAGGGTTTTGTATGAGAAAAGGTTGTTTTACCATTAGCTACAAACTAAATACAGGTTATGATTTGCTTTTAAAATATTATGGATACATGAAAAATTGTGGTCCAATTTGTTATTAATTAAATTTTCAGTTTATTCGCTTTAAAATTTCGTACACCTCCACACAGCATAGTCTATATTTGTATCTACTGCTAGAGTATGGTTTTGTGACCCTAATTATATCTCATTTCAAATAAAATCTAATGCCAACATCTTTGAGTTCCCAGATCTTCGTGGCTAAAGAAGTTCTGCCAGCCCTATGTCTTAATTTGAAGGGTGATAAATGGTTGCGTAAGCGCTGCTTCAGATTTACATAAGTATTCGTGGCAGTGGCCACATTATATCTGTAAACTACATTTTTGGCCATAAAATGACAGGAAATCGGAATGTGCTTTTCATCCAAACACTTATATCCTTTTTTGTTATTACGAGCCGGCCTTCCTGTAACACTATATCCTATGAGTTCGAGGGTCTGAGAGTTATCAATGTTCATGTAACTACTACTAGGGTTAATGAGACTGTTATTAAGGCACATCATTACTATTACTTGCTGAATGGAGGACTGGCGATTATTATCAGGTTCATAAAGGATTATGTCAGTATATTCCGTAATAGATGGGTTGGAGACTGGTGATATATTGGCTTCCGGCACTACTATTAGTGCTTTTGTTCATTTACCTTATCTATAGCAGGAGGTGACATTATTACTTTCAATTCAGGCTAGTGGAAGGAAGGTGAGGGTGGAAAAGTGTGACAGATTGAGAAAGTCGGCTTCTGTCTGAATCATTAGTACTGCTAATATCTGTTCAGTAGGCATATTAGTATGTTTAGCATAAGTGTCAATTAAGTTGGTTTATCGTTAGGGTATTCGGCTCACGATTGTAGGGTCACGATTGCAGAGTTCGATTCACGGCGGCATGTTTTGTGTCCTTGAGCACTCAGCTAACCAAAATGAGTACTACCTATATTTCAAAGAGCCAGCTTTGTCACGCTGAATCTGCATCAAACTATGTGAAGGGGCACGCGTGTTTGTGGAGTGCTCAGCCAATTGCACGTTAATCTCACGAGCAAGCTTTTCCGTTGGTCGGATCAACTGGAACCGTGGTCGTTGTAAGCGACGGAGTGCCAGTCAATTAAGTTGGTAGTGTTATGACAATTATTATTATTGTTGATATCATTAGTTGGTGCAGTGCTATTACGGATATTATTACCAATGCTCCGGCTCATAGTTATGTATTTTTTTCTTTAGGCCAGCTATAATGGTATCTAGATTAGGACGGGTTAAATAGGAAATCTTAACAGGAGAACAAACAATCATATTTATGCGACGGAAGAAAGTTCTTTGATATACTAAATAATTTACTGCATAATTTAGTACATATTACGTAATTGAAAGGCGAATTATACCATATTACGTCCCCACGATGCTAAGCTTTACCAACTAGAAATAGCCAGCCAAATTATTTCCAATTAGATCGTAAGCTGGATTCCAAGAACCAGATGAAGGTCAGATAATCAATCCTGGAATCATCGTGATTTCGAAAAGATATAATATGTCTATGTAGGGCAAATGTTGACGGAGATTCAGGGATCCCAGACTGACAGAATTTCGTTTTTATTACAATATATATATATATATATATACAGTAATAGATCGATAGACAGATACAGAGATTTGTATATATGTATATCTATTTGTCGTTATATATATACATGCAAACACATACGTACTGTTAGAGATGTGTGTCTGTGTTTTTGTGTGTGCGCGTGCGTGTATATTCGGCTTCCTGTAGTGTGATATCTCTGTGCATGTGCATTAGGTCATTCTAGTTAATACGTAGAGACTCAGATATCAGAGATAATTGTGCGATAATTGCTTGGATATCTTTTCAGCGACGACACGGAAACCAAGTGTCTCCTAATCAAAATATTATCCCGAAGTCAATAATTTATCACAAATAGCCATTGGATTGAATTCGATTGATAATCGTCTTGATTATATCTATTTCGATGACTTTTCTATTTGATAAATTTTCGTTTCGTCTTACCTATTGCATTCTTTGTATCGATACAGATCGAAACATATCTTGGAATAGGAAAGATTCTTTTTTCCGAATTTCATATCTTGAATCTGAATTTTGACGGGCACAGTGAAATGTATGGTAGTCATGTTATAGTTAAGAACTGATATTTTCTTTACATATTCTGTGTTTTTTAGTATGCAAGGACAACAGTACATTTGATTATTCCATTTTATAGATGCTCTCATACTTACTGGTATACTCTCCACTTTCTATATATGTTTTCTCTTTTTTTATTATGTGCGAGCCGAATTTTGCATCAAAGTCACTATATACTCATATGTGTGACAGAATTTCGTTATGATGGCTTTGTGATAACGCCAGGTGTAGAAGTATTGATTATGAAATACTGCTATCAACACTTCAAATTCTATTTTGAATTATCTGCAAGCCAACAACAGTTGGATGCTGGCAATATCACAATGAAAAGTATTAATCTTTGTTGGCTGTTTTCCATCAAGTAGTTTATTTATCACCCATTTTCCAGATCACTGTATACTATTTCTTATAAATTTTAGTTGTTGGTGTGAGGCTTTCTATGATCTTTGTATATTCATTTTGTGGTGCATTTTTCACTTTTATTACGGCTCAAATTCATTTTTTTCTTTGCAAGCTCATGTTCTTTGTTCATTGTTGTATAAAAATTACAGCAGATTTAGAAATCCATGTTGAATATTTGCTTTCTTATAGAGTATCTTCCCGCCCAATTTTGAATTGTTCGTAATAAGTCTTGGTTGTATTTTATTTATGTTATGCTGTTGCAATTCTTGTTCGACTAAAATTTTCATGTACGATCTTTGGTACAACTGCTTCAAGATCTTTTCCTGTTCTGAATTACGCGTCATTTCTTTGTAAATGAAACTTTATTTTACATATTTATTTGCATACTTATTACACAGTTATTTACTATTTACAGAAGCATTCCCGTGTTTAACCTCTGGCAATATTTGCAATCCAATTCTGCTGTTTTGCAATTAATTGTACTTGTGCCAATACGTTCCCTTCCAAATCTCTTTATATACGAAACCCATGTTCAACTTACTTGAAGCACACGTTCCGTATATCGACAAAAATATTCTAATCTAGGTTTTAGATTTTTACATTCTTACTAACCCATAAATACTGACAATGTTTAAAATTTGTATCTGTGTTTAGTTCGATTCTTAGAACAAATTTAACTACAATACTTTTGTGTTTCATTGTTTATGTTAAATTTTACTTCTAACAATTACATATATCTGTTTGTTCCTTTTTTCTTGTTTCTTGTTTCAAACATTTCTTAATAAAAATTATTTGCCTCTTTTTATAGTTTAACCTGTGGCTTTGGTACATTTTTACATTTTCTTATCTTAAATATATTATATCTACGCTATATTTTATTTTATTTTTTTTATAATTTAATACATCCATTTGGAATATGATTCTATTGTGTATCGCTTACATTTTATTCTATTTTCTCCTAATACTTTCTTCCATTTTTCTCTCTTGTGCTTGATGAATCTCACCATTCTTGACAATTTCTTAGTAGATGCCTAAAAGTTTCATAATTCTGTCATGAGATACAATGTAAAAATTATTTCCTACGATATACATACATTACCAATGTATCTGATTTTCTCTTCGTACACTATTTGAGAGCTATTCTGTTAACCAGTAATTGGTCCATGCATACATAGGTTTTGGTTTACCTCCACCATCTGCACAATTAAAATCAAAGGATTTGATAATAGATAAATTTAAATTGCCTTTCTCATTATCTATGTCCTTCCAACGCTTTCGATTCTGAGTTTAAATCCGGCGTTGCCTTTCATCTTTAAAGGTCGAGAAAATAAAGCACCTCTCAAGTGCAAATCCTCATCTCTTTAAATTTGCTGGTCTTGTTTGTGCCAAAATTGAAACAATTTTTTATATTGTTGGAAACTATGAATGGAATTATAATTCCCAGTTTTACCTGATTTATTTCACGTTGGTACATATATTATAAATTTGGTGTATTTTTCATATTGTCGATGTTTAGCTCTGTGTCATCTCTGAACAGACGTACAAATAACAGCATTTCAATCGTCACCATCATGTAATAATTGGTATGTTCTTTGAAAATGTTATCTAGAATGACCTTCGTCGTTTTAAGACATTAGGGGTAAAAGTGACAGATAGATATTTGTAGCATACCGAAAGACCGACTATAAGCACTTTAAGTAGCTCGTCATTTCTGTTTAAACATTTCTGTAAAATCCTAAGACGGGAACGTCCGGCAAAATACTCAGCGGAATTATCTTCCGTCTTCACATTCCATGGTGAACGACTCTTGTTTACATTATACTAGCAGTATCGCCCGGCGTTGCTCGGGTTTGTAAGGGAAATAACTATAAAGCATTTTTAGAGAGTTATAGCCAAAAAAACAGCAAAAAATGCATTAAAAATGGAAAAAAGATTATGGTAATTTTTTTTTTAAATCGTTGACTCATCGTAGGAGTAGTTAGGAATCTAAATCGTAGGAGACAGACACTCACACAACTTCACTTTTATATATATAGATAACATGATAAAATAGGTACCTTTTGAGCACTTGTGTCGATTTAATCGATTTAACTTGTCCCACAAAATGGCAGGCCTTGTGCCAAAATTTTAAGCCTAATATTTCAGTTAAATTCTCAGGCAGTTTTATTTCGAAATATTTTTAGGTTGTCTCTAATGTCCACGTTTCTTTTCTCTTTAGGAAACTTGATGTTTTTTTATTTTATATATATTAATCAATTCTGTTGTTTTACTAAAGTTTTTTATTACTGTTTAATTGATCTAGTCAATATCGTGCGTTGTCTTCTGTATATATTATTCACTTTCTCATATATTTCATTTTATACATTTATTTGTGAAATTCTATTTGTAATTTAATATATACGTTGAAAGATTTTTTTTCTATTTTCAACAGCATTTTCATATCATATATACTGTTAATATTTTGTTCCCAAACATTTGATGAGAATTAGATAATTTAGAAATACCCTTTCTTTCTTAATGTCGTGTAGTTTTTAAATCTTCTATTAATAAATTTTAGAAATGTTATTAATTTCTTAATTGTACATTTTATAATGTTAATATCATATTTCTGCTAATATTGACAACTCCTTTCAGTTCTAACAAATCTATTTATGAATATTTGTTTCTCGGAGTTGCCCACAATTCTCCTCCTTATATTCTTCATTGGAATTATTCTGTTCTAACAGTTTGTGTAATACATCGCATATGTAATTCATATACGTATATCTAGTACTTCATACCGGACGGGGCGAATTTGTAGACTCATTTTCAGTTTTCCTCCTTCCTTATTTGTCATTAATAAAGTAGATATGCGGTTCCATCAATCTTTTTAAAGCTTTATTTCCGTTGTTAATTTTATCCTTCTTTCTCGATTTTCCACTATGTACATTATCACTTTTTGTTATGATCATTTATTATTTATCTTTTGCTGTTATCGTTTGTCACTTCTTCCTTTATTTGTAGACTTTGTACCATTTGTCAGCGTTTTTGATTGTATAATGCCAACATATTATCCAATATAGATATTGTAGTACTGTATAGTAGGTGTGTTTTTCCAGGGTTCCTGATGTTGGTTTCGACCTTTTGAATATGACACATTGAGATATCATGCATTAAAAAAGAAACTACACTTTACATAACAAAGATCTTCCCCGTGTTCTTAGTTAAACTTTTCCCGTGGATGTATTGCCGAGTTTTTCTTCCATCGTACCGAAGTTAATGGATTAAATTTGATTTGTGGAGAGGACTTCTTAGTTGTTATTTAGTCCGGAGCAATTATTATGTTATTATTATTATTATTATTATTATTATTATTATTATTATTATTATTATTATTATTATTCAGTAGTTTTATTTTTATAGCGTGCTTTCACTTCACTACCGAGCGCAGCTCTGTGTGCCTTGGGTATGTGCTGTGATTTGTTGTGATGCTCTGATGGTTATTGTATGGAATGTGTTCTGCGTAGGATGTGTGCAGTGCCTAGTAGTGCAATTTTCTGTATGTTATATGTGTTTGTAAGTCCTGGTGTTTTTGTTATGTATTTGTCTGAATATTTTTTATTATGCCTAATGCACCTACTATGATAGGAATTGTTTCTGTTTTCAGATTCCACATTCTAGTTACCTCTATTTCCAGGTCTTTGTATTTTGAGAGTTTCTCCATTTCTTTTAGAGACACGTTGTCATCAGCCGGTATTGATACATCAATTAGAAAGCATTTTTTTTCTTCATGGTCTCTGACAACTACATCTGGTCTGTTGGCCTTAATTTCTCTATCCCAGAGTATGGTTGCTTTCTCGTTTTCTGTGACCTTTTCTGGTGTGTGCCTATACCATCTTTTTTCTGTTGTTATTCCATAATGTTGGCATAGCTTCCAATGTATGTAGGTTCCAACTCTGTCATGTCTGTGAATATATTCCTTCTTAGCCAGGACTGGGCAGCCAGAGATAATATGATTTATTGTTTCTTGTCCATCTCCACATATTCTGCAGTTACTTGTAATATTTCTTTTCATTACATGTTTTTGGTAATTTCTGGTGGGGAGGCTTTGGTCTTGTGCTGCAATTAAAAATCCCTCTGTTTCTGCTTTGAGTCCTGAGCTTCTCAACCATTGCTGGGATTTTTCTTTGTCTATTTCTTTTGCGTTTAGTTTAGTCCAGTATTTACCATGAAGGGCTTTTCTTGCCATCGTTTTATCATGGTTCGTTGCTGTTCTATTTTTAGTTTGGATTTCATTTGTTTTATAGCTTTTGTTGTTTCTTCATCATCTTCTTCTTCTTCTTCATGTTTATTAGGTGGTATGATTTCTTGTTTGTATTTGTCAGCTTCCTTAAATACTGAGAACAGTTTTTTGTTTTGCTCGTGTTTTGCTGCTATCTGGATCAGTTTTCCTTCCTTCTGAAGTAGGTATTTTTGCAGTCCTATGGTGGTTATTTTATAGTAGTTTTCCAGCTGTATAAGGCCTCTACCACCTTCTATACGTTGTATATATAGTCTTTCTATGTCAGATTTTGGGTGATGCATCCTAGATCCTGTCAGTATTTTTCTTGTTTTCCTATCTATTTTGGACAGTTCATTTCGTGTCCAGTTAAGGATATTGTAGCTGTAACTTATAACTGGGACAGCTAAAGTGTTGATACCTATTATCTTGTTTTTAGCATTGAGCTCTGTTTTTAGTATTGATCTAACTCGTCTATAATATTCTTTTTTTATTTTCTCTTTCATTTGTGTGTGTTGTGTCTTATCTAGTTCATGGATTCCTAAGTATTTGTAAGTTTGGCTTTGGTCTAATTCTTTTATTTCATTGGTTTTATCTAGTGTCATGTTGTTACTCTTAACTAGTTTTCCTCTTTTCATGGTTACTTTGGCGCATTTTTCTAATCCAAATTTCATATCTATTTCTTTGGTAAATCCATGAACTGTCTTTAATAGTGTTTCCAGCTGTTTGTCATTTGCAGCGTATAGTTTTAGGTCATCCATATATAAAAGGTGGCTGATCGTTTTGCCGTAACATTTATATCCGCATCCAGTTCTATTTAGCATATCAGATAGAGGTGACAGTGCCAAGCAGAAAAGGAGTGGAGAGAGCGTGTCTTCCTGGAATATTCCTCTTCTAATGGGGATGTCTTTGGTTTTCATGAGGACTGTTTGCCATTTATTCATAGAGTGCTCTATGAATTTTATGATTGTTGGTGCTACTTTGTTAATGGCTAGTGTTTCGAGGATCCATGTGTGGGGGATGCTATCAAACGCCTTTTTGTAGTCAATCCAGGCCATACTGAGGCCTTTCTTCTTTCTGTGGCTGTCTTCAGTTACGGCTTTATTAATCATTAGTTGATCTTTACAGACATATGAGCCCTTGCGGCATCCTTTCTGCTCTTCTGGGAACAGTTTGTTTTCGTCCAGGTGCTTGTTCAGCCTTTGCGATATCACTGCAGTAAATGCCTTGAACATAGTAGGGAGGCAGGTTATTGGTCTGTAGTTTTCTGGTTTTGTTGTTTCATTTGATTTGGGAATTAAGATGGTTTTCCCCTTCGTGAGCCATTCAGGCATTGTCTCTGGCTCTGCTAGTATGCTGTTAAAGTTTTCAGCCAGCTTTTTGTGCATTCCTGTTAGATATTTCAACCAGAAGTTGGGGATCTTGTCATGCCCAGGTGCCTTCCAGTTGCTTAGATTTTGCAGTGCCTGGGTGACCTCTTCAGTTGTTAT
>NC_042998.1:110445150-110465150 GCF_006345805.1 Octopus sinensis | reverse complement strand
TTGATGGTAGACGAATATCGAGGGGAAGCTCTGATGTAAAGTTTTTCAAGTATTTTAAAACTTTTGTCGTTGTTTAAGGTACAGATTTCTTGTTTCCGTTAAATTTTGATCCGAAATTATATTTTTTACTTACATATTCTGTCATATATATATACTATGATGTTATATTATATTAAAAATATATACAATAGTCTAAAATTATGTACAATATCTTGAGATGATATATAAAATCCTAAAACTCTACATGATACCATAAAATATTGTAAACTCCATAAAAATTAGAAAAAACAATTACCAATTAAAATAACCATTATTGTCGTTTTTGCTCTTGTCATCGGCTTAGTTTCTGCAGTTATTAATATATATATATATATATATATATATATATATATATATATATTATATATATATATATATTATTATTATTATTATTATATTATTATTATTATTATTATTATTATTATTATTATTATTATTATTATTATTACTATTTGTGCAGATTAGTCGGAATATAATTCTTCGCAATATTTGTCGTAACCTTTACGTTGCAAGCTCAAATTTCGTCAGACAAAACTTACCTTGTATTCCTACGAGGATGGTGCATTTGAAATATTTGTATGTCTAGAGAATTATTGAAATGTCTGATAGAATAATCTGTTTCGTTTTGTACCATCATTGTATATTTACAGTAGTAATACTAATGGACTGAACTTCACATTCCAGTATTCCAGGTTTCTAAAACTTATATATCAGTCATAAAGTTATATATTAATGTAGTTGTCTACATCCTGTTCATCTCGAGATTGCACCAATAAACTAAATCTTTATTGTTGCTTGCTCTTCGATGTGATGTGAGATTGCCTGGCTTACTGTTTGGTTAAGATCATGTATTTATGAGCATTTTACTGCTACACTTGTTTGTTGTGAAAGGTTTTATAGTATTAAGTACAATGTACAATATAGAATGGAAGAAATTTGTTACCGGATTTGAATATCTTACATCAAATAGGCGGTTTGATCCTGTAGATCGATATAATTATTGTGCGTAAAGTTAATGTCTTTGTGTAGCCTGTTTCGGTCACCCTTGATCTACCAGACACAAAATGCAAGAATATTTCAGGCTGAAAATTTCGTTTTTCTCTTTGAGTATACGGACAGGCATAATCATCTGGTTAAGTGGGTTTTGTGCAACCAGCCTCGATGCTCCACATGTAATAGAATTGTATCATACCATGGGAAAATATATTCTACTCTAACCCTGCGTTGTTCAATAGCATATGCAAGAAGAAAAATTTGCAACATGGCGTATTTTGTCGTACATTCGGCACTTACATGCATACGTACATATAAAAAGACACACATATATACACATACACACTCATATGTAAGTATGTCTGTAGGCATCTACCTTTATCTATGTACGAGTATATGTCTATGCATAAGACAAAAATTATACAAATAGACATATGCATGCAATATACGTGCATAGCAAAGGGTAAAATCATACACAAAAGAATCATGCATAGCTACAAAACAGCTACTCACGCACGCCATGTATACACACACACACAGACACATACACACACACACACACACACACACATATATATATATATACACACACAAAAATTCTATAATCATAAGCGAGTGGCTGTGTGGTAAGTAGCTTGCTAACCAGCCACATGGTTCCGGGTTCAGTCCCACTGCGTGGCATCTTGGGCAAGTGTCTTCTGCTATAGCCCCGGGCCGACCAATGCCTTGTGAGTGGATTTGGTAGACGGAAACTGAAAGAAGCCTGTCGTATATATGTATATATATGTATGTGTGAGTGTGTTTGTCCCCCTAGCATTGCTTGACAACCGATGCTGGTGTGTTTATGTACCCGTCACTTAGCGGTTCGGCAAAAGAGCCCGATAGAATAAGTACTGGGCTTACAAAGAATAAGTCCCGGGGTCGAGTTGCTCGATTACAAGCGGTGCTCCAGCATGGCCACAGTCAAATGACTGAAACAAGTAAAAGAGTAAAAGAGTGAAAAAAGAATAATTATAATTAGGATTCAGCAAATTGCGTCACCATATACCGAAAATTAGAAATAGCAGTTAAATAATATTCCTATACCATAGATATCACCCAGACAGCAATTCTCCTAATTCACGCAGGTAAAGAGAAAAAATAACCAATCTAACCGGCTTTGATCAATCACATACGCCTTGCTGGATAAAAGAGATGTAAAATTTTTATTTTTACTCACTTATTACCGTCTTCGGTGTAGTATTCCATTTGTTAATTGAGAGTACTAATAATTAAACGCGTATTCGACCAGACAAGTGAGAACTCGCATTCTTCCCCAATCACCCATGTGTGTTATGAGTAATCCTGGGAAGAATGTGAGTTCTCACTATATAAATTCGGAAGTGCTGGTTTTGGGATATTAGCTATTCGATGTCATTTGGTCGAATACGTATCTACTTGTTAGTACTCTCAAATTTACAATTGAAATACTACACTGAAGACAGAAATAAGTCAGTAAAAATAAAACTTTTACATCTATTTAATCCAGAAACGCGCATGTGGTTGATCAAAGCTGGGTCGATTCGTTATTGTTTCTCTTTATCTGCATTAATTAAGAGAATTCTTGTCTATGACATATCTTATTGTAGAGGAATAGTATTTAACTGCTATTTCTAAATTTCGGTATGTGGTGAAGCAATTTGCTGAACCCCAATTATAATTATGCTTATAATTATAGAATTTTTGTATATGGTTACCTATGAAGGTTCTTTTAACATACCGAACTACTTGGCAAAATTATTAATTATTAATTAATTAATTAATTTTACCCTTTATTATATATATATATATATATATATATATAATATATATATATATATATATAAAGTGTGTGTGTGTGCAGTACTCTTACAGCACAGTAGGTATATTGGAAACTCAAAACCAATATGCACGACCATACAATCAACGCTGAACACATCTACAAATAAACACATACATCAAGACCTATCCAATTTATATCTGCATTTATGTTCTATATTGGCTATCCTATTTTTGAGTCCCATCTGTCTTCCAATCTCTGCTCATTTAAATATGGCATAGCTTTCAGATTCCCTGGCGCATTTCCCCTTCTTTTCCATATACTCTATTTCTTCTGTTGTTCTTTCTGTATTCTTTCTTTTCCAAATTTTTCATCTATATCTCTAATTTGTAATAAAAGGCTACGCTTGAAATGATGGCACGTTTCCATTTCACACCTGGTAGGCGAGACGGAACTTAAAACAACTTTTTCTATTGTACGTTTTCTTTCGTGCTGTCAGTATTATTTATTGTCTTATCTGTAAACACACACGCGTGTATGTATAACTGTGTGTGAGTGAGTGAGAGAGTGAGTGAGTGAGTGAGTGAGTGAGTGAGTGAGTGTGTGTGTGTGCGTGTGTGTGTGTGTGTAAAAATATAGTTAATTGTGCGTTCGAGAATTAGCGGTAGGTAAAATAAGTCTCGCATTGAAGTACTATATATCAATGCGATCGCCTGGAAGCCATAAGTGTCCTAGTAGCTGTAACAATTGTATACAGAAAAAATCTAGAGCTTCATTATCAAATAGATATTGAGTATGATTTTGTCTTTTGTCATATTTTTAAACTAATTTTACGGCTTATGTCTTTGAAAACGTTTTCCAGCGTTATAATTAGCTTCCAGTTTGTATGCATTATTGTATTAATAAGAAAAGTCTTGCTTGATTCCAAAGTGTTTTCATATTTACGGACACAGACAAAATAATCTCCTCATATTTTACTATGACACATACGTACGCACAGGCACACAAACATACACATACATACACACAAACATAATGTATATAGATGTGATAGATATAGGTGCTTCTTCGCCTAAAGTAATGTATTAGAAATAATAAAGAACGCTTTGCAGGTAATATAACAAACGTAATTCGCTGCCTTATACATAGACTTATGAACTGTATAAAAAAAAGTACATAATATATTAGAATACGTATTTTTATGTTTGCAAGAATCAATTATTCCGATATCCTTTACTTCCAATATGTCCCATTTTCAATTTTCTCAATTTCTGATTTATTTGAATTCCTTAATTATTATACCTCCCATTATTTAACTCCAACCGCCATCAAATTTTAAAATTATGCATATAATCATGAAGTACCAAATTGCTTTGGAATCTGAGTTTGTTGTTTGCAAATCAAGAAAATATTTTGAAAAACGAACGGTATTAAGAGAATTTGCCGAACATATCTGGTATTACTGGGAACGAGTACGATAGTGCTACGACTCATTTTGTTCCATGGATAACTCTATTCAATTAATCATATATGGATGGTCAAAATCCAATGTACAGTACATACTTATATGCTACCACGTCACATTACAGCCACTAGATTCGCTTTTACCTTTATGAAAATGTATGTATGCCTGTTCAAATGCATGCTTGTACTCATTGACATATCAGTTATGATTATGAGCTGTTGCTACGAGCCTGTCTTAATGAAAAGAGAGAATTGTTAGCTTATCAGAAATTAGGCGCAAAATAAAGCTGACGACGAAAAAGAAAAAAGAAAATTAAAAGAACCTACTTTATTGAGTTTCCATGTTACTTTCTAGTGACCTGCCATAAAGGGTTTTAAGTATATGTCCATGTATGTAAGTGTATAAAAAAGATTAGTCTATAATAAAAGGTATCAAAAGCGACAGAAAGTATTTTGAGGCAAATAAATTGAATTTATGAATTTATAGAAGACTGAGTGAATGAATGAGTGTGTGTGTGTGTGTGTGTGTGTGTGTGTGGTGTGTGTGTGTGTGTTTGTGTGTGTGTGTGTGTGTGTGTGTGTGTGTTTGCGTGCGTGTGTGTGTGTGTAAAAATATAGTTAATTGTGCGTTCGAGAATTAGCGGTAGTTAATATAAGTCTCGAATTGAAGTAAATACTATGATCAATGCGATCGCCTGGAAGCCATAAGTGTCCAAGTAGCTGTAACAATTGTATACAGAAAAAAATCTAGAGCTTCATTATCAAATAGATATTGAGTATGATTTTGTCTTTTGTCATATTTTTAAACTAATTTTACGGCTTATGTCTTTGAAAACGTTTTCCAGCGTTATAATTAGCTTCCAGTTTGTATGCATTATTGTATTAATAAGAAAAGTCTTGCTTGATTCCAAAGTGTTTTCATATTTACGGACACAGACAAAATAATCTCCTCATATTTTACTATGACACATACGTACGCACAGTCACACACACACATACACACAAACATAATGTATATAGATGTGATAGATATAGGTGCCTCTTCGCCTAAAGTAATGTATTTGATATTATAAAGAACGCTCTGCAGGTAAGATAACAAACGTAATTCGCTGCCTTATATATAGACTTATGAACTGTAAAAAAAAAGTTCATAATATATTTATATGTTTGCAAGAATCAATTATTCCGATTTCCATTACTTCCAATATGTCCCATTTTCAATTTTCTCATTAAGTTTATTGCTGCTTGTTAAGGCAGATATGTATTGGTAGGGTTCTGTCCTGTATCGTTCGGAATACTTTAATTGTAAAATGTTGATAGAGTCATTAATTAATTAATTAATCAATTAGGTTTACAATCATACCATCGTAACCAATACCTTTTTGGCATCTGCTAAACGTTACAGAAGCTGAGACAATAGCTAATGTCCTAAAGCAGCTTCTGCTGAGTGACTATGCTTCTTGTGAATGGCAAATGCATTGCCGTGTTTAAAGGGTTCTATCCTAGAAATACAAAATGTTCCTTATCGATTTTTTTTTTACAAAGGACGGTGTGGTATTGTCGAACTTTGTCCATATAAACTAAGCTCATTTCAAAAGATCTTGGAGTACAGTGTGATTTCTGTATCCATGTTCGGGAAGCAAAATAGCTTTTAGAAAACAAGCAACAGAAATTAAGTAAAACCTTTCTTCACATTGTATGTATTCAGTTTCGTACCACACACACATGTGGAAAAAAATTAATCCAAACTAGTTTAAGATAAATTTACTCAGGTCACTCAAGTAAAATTTAAATAATTATAAGAATTTTTGAAAACTAATTCATGCATCTACCACATGCATCTACCACTCCCAAGATATATTTCCTATGAACAGAAACTGCCTGGAAAAAATTGATACATATGCAAAAGCTGTCACATGTAAAACTAACTAAAGCTGTATTGATTATATTGGTACGAGTACAACTGATTTAAGAATGTAATCCATCAAAATTTTAAGCATTAATATTGAGATTTAACACACTCATACTTAGGCGTGTATGTATACACTAGTACACACATAGGCACTCATACATTCACATGGACAAACACACGCACACACATGCGCGCGCGCACATTTGTAATTCCCTATGAAGTATATCCAAAGATTGAGATACTGCTACGTTCCTCTATGTGTGTGTGTGTGCTTGTGTGTGTGTGTGTGCGTGCGTGTGTGTGTGTGTATGTGTGTGTGTGTGTGTGTGTGGTGTGTGTGTGTGTGTGTGTGTGTGTGTGTGTGTGTGTGTTTGTGTGTATGGACAAACGAAAGCAAAAGACACGCAACACGTTCAGAGGGAGTCACATATGTTTAAAACAATTGTGTTCGGCTCCATCCGATATAAATTTCGCAGACTTCTTACAGAAACCTAGCTCATCTAGTCTCAGTCTACCCATTGAAGAGGTACGGGAAGTCCAAGATAGTTACAAGGAACTGAACCGCTACTGGTTAAGTTGGGTGGCATGGTGTACTTTCAAGTGAAATTGGCATTCAGCAAAATAAGATACATGAAAAAAGAAAATTTCTTCGACTACGTGGGTGGACAAAAAGCTGGTGGAGCTTTGCGCCTGGCCGGCCTTTGAAGGGATTTGGAGACCGACAGAAACATGACTGGCGAGTGAGCATGTGCCTGTGTGTAGGTATGTGTGTGTGTTTGTGTTTTATGTGTGTGGTGTGTGTGTGTGTGTGTGTGTGTGTGTGTGTGTAAGTGTGTAACAGATGAATGAGTTCGTGAATGCGGGTGTCTGACGTCCATGCGTGTGTGTCAGCTATTTGTGTGTGTTCGCGTGTACGCAAGTGTGTAATCTGACATGTGGGTGATGATTGACATGTGAGGGAGTGCCAATGTCATCAACTCTTTGATACGCATGTGCATGCTTGGTAGGGTATGGGTAACTATGAATTCGAATTCGTTATGAATTTCGTGTGGACTAATCACTTGGGTGAATATGTAGGTGTATATAGCTGATATGGTTAGTAGATGTGTGTTCATTATTGGTTGTATAAGTCTGTGTGCATGCTCACATTCACCGAATATTCTTAAACATTCACATCCATACTCGCATCTTAAGGACGTTCACGCATGCACGCGTATATAGTAAGCACTAACGTTAACATATTGGCACACACACTCGCATACATTTTATTTTGTGATTAATAACGAAGAATGTGTGTGTGTGTGTGTATGTGTGTGTGTGTATGTGTGTGCGTGTGTGTGTGTGAGACCGCGTGTGTACCGTTGGCGATTTTTATTCTTCCGTCTTCCCTACTTTGAATCTTTCCTTTTCCTATGTTTCTGACGAAGAGCTCCGCTCGAAACGTTAGACCCTCCTTCTTTCCTTCTTTCCTGAGCGTCCAATAATACTATACCTGTTCCACGTCCTCGCGTTGTGTTTTCTCTTTGTGTGTGCATGTTTGGAGTAACTTTATATATATATATATATATATATATATATATATATATATATATATATATATATATCTTTCCTTTAACTTCGATAGAGAGGAGAAACGATTTTATTGTAATGAACCACGAGTTCCAGACCGAGATATTTACGTAATATTTAGAAGGAATTTTGATACAAAATGTTAGTAATGTATGGCGTATAATTAGCGTCTCATAAAAGGATTTTAAAAATAGATTCGTATAGAATGTACAGATTGGCCGTATATTAAAATACATTTCATTTTTGCTGATCAACTTTGAACACTTTCTGCAATCCGAGAGCACGATACAAAGTTAACTATAGAATATCCATCTAAATAACAAATAGTTGGCTATTTTTGTTCATTGAATATTTTAGATATTATAAAATGAATTCATTAATGTATATCTATATACATGAATCTATCTATCTACCAAACTGGTAATGTGTGTGTGTGTGTTGAAATCAATACGAAATTGTTTATAATAGTTTATTGTCTTTTCCTTGTGCTTGCAAATCGTTAGAAGCTGACGTTTGTGGATAGCTTTCGTTCCTCAAGAAACTTTCTTTGAATTTTGTAAAAAAATAATTTGTTGATATGTGTTGTCAAGATAAAATAAGTTAATACATTGTTTAGGATTTGAGTTGAGTTTCGAATAATAAGAGTATCCTATAACACAGAGGTAATATTTGCCAAAAGTGCTTCGCTATCTAGTATTGATATTATCATTGGATCTTCTCCTCGCTTCGACGAAGGAAACGGTTTTCAGCTGGACACATGTAACCAATTCCTGATAATAGTAATCAGTCAATAGCTGATCAGTCTTATGCATAATTCGGTGAGCAGTTGATTATAACCTTCAGCATGAAACTTTACACCAAAGCGGATTGATACAAAATTTGAAGACTCAGTCAAAAATTCTCGCCATATTTAATTATCGTGTTTTAGTTTAGGTGCTAATATCGCGGTATGGTTGACTTTCAAGCATGTGGGATCAATAAAATAAATTTCACTTTTGTACTAGAGTAAAAATAGTCGTCTAATCGATCTCACATGAAGCAAATATTTGTGGTTGCAAAATTATTTTGGTAGATATTTATTCATATGAAGACACACACGGTTAGAGTTAAGGTACTCAATGGTAGCATTTCTCGTTTAGAGATTAGTTGAATATCTTAAGTAGTATATGTATACATATATAAATATGTTTATATCATATTAAATTATATAACACGTATATATATATATTCTTTTATTCTTTTACTTGTTTTACAGTCATTTGACTGCGGCCATGCTGTAGCACTGCCTTTAGTCGAGCAAATCGACCTCAGGACTAGTACCTCAGCGTAGTACTTCTTCTATCAGTCACCTTTGCAAAACCGCTAAGTTACAGGGACGTAAACACCACGCCATCAGTTGTCAAGAGATATTGGGAGACAAACAGAGACACACAAATATATGCGGACACACGCACACAAGCATATATATATATATATATATATATATATATATATATATATATATATATATATATATATATATACAGACGACAGCCTTCTTCCATTTTCCATCTACTAAATCCTATCACAAGGCTTTAGTTGGCCCGAGGTTATTGTAGAAGGCACTTGCCCAAGGTGCCACCCAGTGAGACTGTACCGGGAACCATGTTGTTGGTAAACAAGCTATGGGTAAATTGTTGCCATTTATATTTCATATTTCGAGCATGCGGATTGTTTTTTTTTTTAATTTTGGTGACTACACAGTATAGGAGGGTCCGTTGAGCACCGTCTGTGAGAAAAACAGCGCCATGGCGCAAGTCACTGTGCCAGATATTTGAAAATGACCTGGTGTACTGCTTGGCATTTGCGCCTGAAACTCCAATACGAACATTTCAGAGTGCTTGGGTGTCATTCCATTCTCTGGACTGTGCAGAGAAATCTGAAAGAGGTGAATGAGTCTAATGGTGATTACAAACGTACTGCAGGTCAGAAAACGCACTCTTATCATCCTGACAAGAAAAGAACTCTTCAATTTGTTGGTAAGATCCAGGCCATGATTGACAACGATCTCTCCAAGTCAATCAGATCCATAACCAGGCAAAGGGGAGTATCTGAGTTTCTTATAAGGCAGGTAGTGCATGAAGACATTTGGCATTCCTCCTACAAGATGTAAAATGGTCAATTTTTATCCCAAGCCATCAAGAGCATGAGGAAAGACTGCGCTACGAAGCTTTTAAAGAAACTCGGATACTAAACACTTAAAACAAACCTTGACTTGCTGTGCCCCCAAAACATGTACCGAGAGTGATAAAAATCAAGCATCCAGTCAACATCATGGTGTTTGGAGTGATCAATAGTGATGGCAACGTTATACTTTCATTCATCTTCTCCCAAAGCCTCATACTCCACAGGATGGCCTACATCAAGTGCCAGGAGAAGGTAATGTTGGATCAAGAGGGTGGCGGCTGGGAAGCCCTATGTCTGGCAACAGGATTCTATATCATTCCACACAACCGGGAGACTGCTAGACAAATTCTGCGACCACATCGCCCCTAACATCTGTCCACCTAACTCCCCAGACTGCAACCCCCCTCTTGAGTTTTATGCGTGGGGTGCAGTTGATCGGGAGACCAACAAAATTTTTGTAACACCAAAGACGAACCGATGGCAAGGATTAAGGCAGCATTCACCAACTTAAACAAGGAGACTGTCCAAAAGAGTTGCAGGAGATTTCGAAGTTGTCTGGAGGCCGTGGTTGAATCCAATGGCGATTTTATTGAATAATTTTACTATTTAGTATTTCAAGATATTTTTATGTACTTTTGATAAATATATGTTAAAACGTGATGTCAGGGTTATTTTCATTCTTGCGTAGTTTATACGACAATTTCTGTATATATGAATGTAAATTGTTAGAGTACTTGGAAAGTCGTATGCAAAGTCAATATGTATGAACTGCTTTTGAGTCTAGATTTCAAATCTCGTCGCGATTAACTTTGATTTTCATCAGTTCGAGGAGAAAACAAAATTTGAATCCAAGGCATTTGGCAAGTAAAACAGCCGGACTTGGTTCAGGCATTCCACACACACACACACATACACATACATACACACACCCATACACAAACACACAAACACACAAACACCCATACACAAACACACAAACACACACACACGCACACAAACACACACACACATACAAACATACACCTATACATGCATATATATAATTATGTTAGGATCAATAAATTGTGATATATAGACAAATGATTATATCTCGAAGAGTGGTAAGTTTTCTGATATCTGTTTAATGTTAACATATATATATTTACTGGTCTATAATACTGCTAATGCATCAAACAAGATTATTCACTGTTTTATAATACTTTCTACTCCCTATTTGTGAACAAGATAGAATGCATACAGCACTAGCAACGTGAAATAGTGTTGAAATGTAAAGAACCCGATTAAAATCAAGTGACTCTCTTTTACTGATAGGCAAATAGCGAAATGTCCTGAATTCTCTTTACAGAAATCATGGAAACAAATTTTATATCGTAAATTAATACCGAGATGGATTTTCCAAAAATATCATGTACGAAACCGGTAAGTAAAATCGACTGAAATATGAATTTAATAAGTATATTAATATTTATTGCCAGTACCGCTGACGTAGTCTCTTTTAGAGAAATTTAGAAATATTAATATTTCTAATTTAATTTTAATAAGTGTTTTCCATAAATAGTTCACATACTTACTTGCTACCATTATATACGAGTAACGGCTGTTTTTCTGTCAGAGATTTTTTGTTGCCATAATTTTCACGCACGCACATGATATAGAGTATATTGCAATAGGCCTCTTACGATTTTTTCACTATAGCTGTTAACCCAGGCAGTGCTCTCTCTTCATAGCTGTCAAAGATTTATACATCAGTTTACCACTATAATAATTCCTACCAACCCTCCTGAGAAATGTCGACACTGGTTTATCTCATTTTCCATGTACAAAACGGTTGGTAAAATCAGCTGAAATTAAATGGATTGTAATATGACAACGCATACATTATATATACAATGCATACACACACACACACACACACACACACATACATACATACATAGACATATAGACAGTTAAATAGATATATATATATATATATACGTATGTATATATATATATATATATATATATTTATGTGTGTGTATGTATATATTGCATATATATATATATATATATATATATATATAGGTATATATATATAGGCATGTAAATATATACATAGATATACCTGTGCTTGTTTGTGTGTGCGTGTGTGTGTGTGTATGTGTGTGTGTGTGTGTGTATGTGTGTGTGTGTGTATGTGTGTGTGTGTGTGTGTGTAGTGTACTATCATTCTGAATAAAAAAGAGTTCACATTAGCTTTCGTTAGATATCTCTTTAAGATTTTCAATAAATATCAACAAAAAAATCAGCACCGTAATTAGTATGCGATCGTTTGTAAAGACTTTGAGCTGTTTGAATTTTTTCCCCCTTACATGAAATCAACAATATTTCAATAAAATCATCAGAGAAACGGATATCTGAAAACTTGCATTGAATGCCCTTAATGAAGCTGGTTTGTTGGATGAGTTCAAATTGACCATTCCATTGGATGTGCAACAGTAACAATAAAATAGTTTAAGAATATGGACGCCTAAAGCTGTCTGAACTATTTGAAGATTTGATCAATTGCAATGTTTTATGTTATGTTTTACTTCACAAACTGATCACAGGAAAGTATTCTTTCATCGAAAAAGATTTCAGTTCCTTTAAATTTGAAGTTTAAAAAGAGCGCAGAAAGAATAATATGAAAATTAAAAATGTTTGTATTTTTAGTATGAAAGGGTTAACTGAGAGATATTTTTGAATATACAACAGCTAAATTTAGATTCATAAAGAAGTTTTCGTTCTTTGATACATTAGCACATGCTGATCGCATAATGTACTATATGCATATATACAAAATATTTCATTTCGAAAAATTGTGCTTTAGTTATAAATTCTATCTATCTATTTGCAGTCAGTTTGGAAATGCAGTCAATATTTTTCAACCTCAATTGTATGTTATTAATACGATGTTTTTACCCTAGTTGTATCATGTTAGCTATCAACAACTAGCCATAAGAATGCTGTTAGAAAACCTTAACTAAATAGTTCCGTGTTCTCAGACAGATATTAAATATCTTGTCTCCTCCATAAGAGCCGATATGTTTCTTGGTGATATGTCTAAATACGTCATTCTCTTGTTGCGTATAATACGAATGTGGCTTCTCTGTCAGAGACGGAGAAGTTTTTTAAACTTTATTTTTTTTTTCTGGAATATAAAGGAATGACATTTATACAAGAAACGCTACGTTCCATATGTTCACAGATAGGTTGTCGAAACAAAATAAAACTGCACCACATATTCGCCTATTCACAAAGCCTATTTATCCAACACCGACTCTCTCTCTCTCTCTCTCTCTCTCTCTCTCTCTCCTCTCTCTCTCTCTCTCTCTGTAATGCATTCGGTTACGAAGATATGGTATAAAACGCCAGAAGCCTCAATAGAAATCATTCTAGTCGAGACAACGTAAACTTTCTAAAGCCGAGTACATGAACACTGATCGTTACTATACTATCGGTCAGTTTTCAGTTGATTATATAGACTTCTCTCAGTTGTCTGCGTTGTTATAATATGATTTGGAACAGTTAAAATAAAAAGTAATGTTCTTCTCTGTATTTCTTGATGTATTTTAAAGATATATGATGGATCTTTCTTGTGCCGAAGTTTTAAATTTGCCACAAATATGAAAATTAAATTTGCCTACGTAAATTTCATTTAAACATTTTGCGTAGCTTTTGTCTACTTTTATATCTTCCATGTTGAGCAATTTATAAATCATTCTTCGAAAGTGGTAATAAAGACTACTACCACACCTGCCCCAATAGCTGATACAAAATATGCTGGTTTTTTTAATGAAATATTCGATCACTAAAGGATGCGGATGATCATTATGTATCCCTTTGGTATAAGTCAAATAGATTTGTCACTAGTACACAAGTACTAATGTAAAAAGAACGTTGGCTTTTACTTGAAGCGTCAAAAGTTAAATTTGCCCCTTATAAGATTGTTCCCAGAATCTATGGGCACATTTACTGAGGCGAAGATAGCTGTCTGATTCTCCTCACTTACAAAGCTGAAGCGATTCATATATTCAGTTATTTAGTTTGTCGATCTTTTGATAAAACAGTTTGAGGATAGCTTGAATATTGCATAATAACAACTGACTAACTTTACTCATTGCAATTAGTATTTTGCACAAACAATGAATTTAAGTAAAACATGATGGTGTCTAGATAGAGATTTTTGAAGGCAGCCCCGGTAATCTTTTCTTCTAGCAAATATTTATGAAGCTTTCTATATTCTGGACCGGTTGTAGTATATAATCAGGTAACTCACAATGCCTTATAAAACACAACAGCAACTCAACTCTTCTAAGACAATGTAGCACTCCGATTCTACTAACCAAATTTCTATCAAGGAAATTTTACAAACAAGGCTTTAGACGAGAAGTAGATTTAGTATAAAACACACGAGGGACGACCGTAGCAGGATTAGTACCATATGTTTAACGCAGAAAACAATAAAATGTTATAGAAATGTAACAATACAAAACCTAAACAAATGATTTCATGTATAAACAGTACGGAAATAAATATGCCTGAATAATCTTAAATATAATGATGCCAACAAAAGATATAAACTTTTGTAGATAGACTGATGATGAAGGTTTTCCAGGGATTAATAAATACGAACAACTTTTTCAAAACTTTTGACAGTGATTCTAAAGTCCTTCTGCTGAATTCTCATTTATTTTACCATCTACTCTGTTATGTATCTTGCAGATATGAGCAGAGCCCAGTGTTTTTACTGGGCAAGGAATTCCAGGTACGAATTCTCTTTTACAGTGAATACAGAATAGTTCCAAATGAAGAATTGCTTGCGTCGGAAAGAAGACCACAAATGTTTCGTTCTCCAAATACATCTAGCAAAAGAATTCAATGAAGTCTGAATTTCATTAGATTTGTTTTTACGCTACAATTTTTGTTTCTTCGCATAAGTGAATCTTGATATCTTTTCTAATTCCCAAACATTTCGATGTGTTGTGGCTTGCAGAAATTTCACACCATTTTGTGTGCAACATTTACTACGTCATAACTACATTGGCAACATTCATGAAATGGATAAAGTGCATTCGGCAGACGTTCTGCAGTTGAGTAGTAATTACACAATATTTTATTAATCATAGAAAGCTTTTATTTTACATTGTATATTAATTTCCCCCATTGTTTTGTTTTATTTAAGGATTTATGCAAACTAATTGTGATTTTATAAACAATCTGAATAATAATTTAATTAAATTTTCATTCGAAATATTTATGAAAGTATTAGAGGACGTTTATAACTCCATGTTCTTCACATGATATTAACAAAACTGTAGCAATAATGCATGATGTAAAAATAACGTTGGCATTTACTTGAAGCGTCAAAAGTTGCTTAATTGAATATTACCACATCACAAACTTTACATAAAAGTCACTCGAATGTAAAATGCTAATTTCATGATTGTCATACCCGCAGTCATACAATCAGAGAAAGGGGAAACTACAGTCGGTCATATAATCACTTAGTTGTAAATACAAGTACTGAATTTTCTAAACAAATTTTCCAGCAGAACAAAGATCAACATGAAATATCAGGTTAAATACAAGATAGCTTAGTAAAGCTTCATACCAGAATATTTTCATAATATAAACGCTACCTTGAAGAAGTGCAGTATAGGAACACAGCAATGTTATTAGATATTAGTTCACTTATTTGCTTATAACAGCTCTTCAAAGGGGATGACATCATCGATCCAAGACATTCATTATCATCCTCCGCCTTCAGCATGTTCTCATGGGAGCAGACGTGGCTGATGACACCGACACAAGGTAGGCAGAACCTGTTGCACAGCTGCAGTTCGTTGATAACGATGTTTCCTCCTCTGTTTATATAGTCTCCTTCTTTCGGTTTCAAGGTGCTCTACTCCAGTGTCACACGCGGACCTCCATACCTTGCGACTATCAGCCATGGTCTCCAATCGGCTGTAGGGGAAATCATATAAAATAAGAGACCACTTGAGATGATCTTGAAAACGAAGTTTTGGACGTCCATGAGACCTACTTACAATCTCGATTACGCTGAAGAAGACCATATTTAGAAGCGAGTTACCCGCATCTGAAACACGCGACGAACCAAACGAAGGATATGAGGGAGGATGCAGTCTTCAATGTTGTGGATCCAAGGCCTCGGGAGAATTTCAGTATGAGGCGCCTTGTCCTTCCACTTAAGTCCGAGTATATTTTAGAGTGTCACTTCTGGCGCCGATAAGCGGTTGAGTAGTTAGATCCATACAGGAGGTTGGATACACAGACAACTCCATAAACGTATAATTTCGTGCTGGCGCTAAGGTTCTTGCTCTCAAAGACGTTCGTTGAGGTTAAGTTCATCCGACAGAGTATCTCCTCGCCAAGAGAGCAGAATGACTCCGCTTGCGGTAGAGAAGAAACTTCAATAATACGGGTTGAGGATGTGGTGAGTTCGGGAAGGCAAATTGGAGAACTTCAATTTTTTATGATTCTCTTGAAGACTAAGCCGAGAATAGGCACTGAGCATTCAGTTCGTCCTGTATTGAAGAGGGGCGTAGGTATGAGATGGTGCAGCCGCATCGTCAGCATACTGAATCTTGTACAGAGTGATTGAGAGGGTTTTTTGATGGGGCTTTCAGGCAGTGATTGTTAAAGTTGTTTCCGTCATAGTGGTAGCTAAATCGAATTCCGTCTTCGGTGAACTGTCTTCTGGAGTCACCAGGTAAATGTTAAATAGTACAGGGGCAAGAATGCATCGTTGTTTTACACCGTCCTAGACATAACAGGATTCCGAGACCTCACTGCTGAGATCACACTTGCCTGCATACCATCATGAAACTTCGGACGATCGAGAGAAACGTTGGTGGACAGCTAAACTTCTGAAAACAGGCACCACAGCATAAGACAATTGACAGTTTCTAACGCCTTTGTTAGATGATGAAGGCATAACATATGTCCCTCTGCTGTATACGACACTTTTCATTGACAAAACTTATCAGTGGAATGTAATGACTAGACTCCAAATTTATAGACACCTTATTTATGTAGAGCATTAAAGTTTGAATGTATCTCTCACTGCCATTCTCTCTCTATATATTTCTTTACCGCTGTATTTGTGTTTATGTATATGCGTGTAATTGTATGTGTGTATGTGTGCGTGTGTGTTTTGTGTGTATTTGAGTGTATTTATATATATACAGAGTGAGAGGGGGAAATGATGCGAGAAAAAGTAATAGGTATTTTATGCTGTATATAAAGTATACTGTCTCAATAAACCGACTTCCTTTATTATATAAGCCTGTTGGTCCTTTTATGCAACGCAATGCAGTTGACTTGCTACATTTTCTTCTTAGCCCAATGGCCACTTGCGTTTTAGTTAGCGTCAACGTGTATAGTTACCGGTTTGAAATCCAATAACAATCATCACGTTACACATTTGCAGGCAAAAA
Organism: Octopus sinensis; assembly: GCF_006345805.1. NCBI lineage: Eukaryota > Metazoa > Mollusca > Cephalopoda > Octopoda > Octopodidae > Octopus > Octopus sinensis. The sequence continues at coordinate 110,447,731 of NC_042998.1, read as the reverse complement.
CATACACATATGTATATATATAATGAACATAAAGTGAGTATGTTTATATATTTTCGAAGAAAATATTGGTATCATTCCAGAAGGAGTAAAATTATGTAAAACAATGCAGTATTCTCATCAGGGATAAAAAGAGAAACAAAATGCATCAATAAGTCATTTTAACTGAATGTGATTACAAAAACATTTTACCAAACCCTGGAATTTCTACATTTATAAGTCCTTGTAGTTTTGCATTCATTCATCTCCCAGGCTACTTGAATCCGGCGAGTACTAGTAACTTAATCAAAAAGCATTAAACCTCTGGGAATGGCAAAGGAATGTATAAAAACACGAAAACGAGAACGGAGACAAAATCGAGTAAGGTAGAATTATACACATACAACAGAACATATTTCGGCTATACGACACAAAACAACTGTACGTATACGAATACGAATACGAATAAATAACAGAAAGGGTTTTTCGACCATCGGACGAACGTAACGTTATGAAATATTAATGCAAGTTTAACAGAAAAAGAATTACACATATACAGTGGACAAGCGCCTTTCGGCTATACAACAAAGGGATAAGTGTACAATTACAACATATATAAATATGACGAACGTAGTAAGCTGGTGCAAAGGATATATGGAAAATTTTAACACACCGGCCTGAGACACGGCTGGCCGAAAAAAGACGACAATACTTTAACCGGATAGCTATCACGTGGTGGGCGATGGGAAGAGTTGAGGAAGACAGAGATATTAAGGGATAGGAGAGGGAAGAAAATCAGAGGGTAACAATCAGAGTGAGAAGGAATGAAAGAGTGAGAGAGGGAGAGGGAGAGAATTGGAGTGCAAGGAAGGCGAGTAGGAAATTCGAGTAGTCTCGGAGATAAATGAATGCGTAACTAAAAGGACTTCCCGGACACCGACTGTGGAGGAAATCGGCTGCGAGTGATCCGTGTATCTTGTTTTTGCGCGTTGTGTTTTGTTGATTTCCGCTTGTATTCTCTCTGTCCTACATTTGATTAATATATATATATATATATATATATATATATATATATATATTATATATATATATATATTAATGTGTGCTTATGTATGTAAGTGCGTACGTATGTATATATATGTATTTATGTATGTATATGTGCGTAAGTGTCTCTATCATCAACAATAATACAAGAGCTAACAGCAACAGTAATATATAGTATGAAATACATAAACAAATACACTTCAAATAAGACATAGGTAATATGACTTCCTAGTCTATTTTAAAAAGAGGAATCTAATATTTTTTTATCTTAGGTATAAACGCATAAACTTCAGACTAAACAGCCACAACTATACAATTAACAGGAACAAAATGTCTACCACACCATCAATAATGCCGCCATCACAAACACCTAAACCAGGGCAAGCCATATCGTCACCACTATCAACTCACCAACTTTTAAATCCAAGATAAGAGATATCAGCATAAACGCCAACACATGTGTATGCATGCTTGTGTGCGTGTATGCACGTGTGTGTGTATTTTTTAAAATTCGGTAGTCCAAAAGGCAAAATATCTACACAAGCTGGTGACCTCTCATATAGTAAATTTCACTTCCTAAATCCTTCGCCCTTTCATCTCGTTTTCATTATTACATCCATAGGAATATCGTGTTGGGGTCCACCTTTTACCATATATTTGTGGTAGATAACTAATTACCGCTGTTGTCGGATTCACCTTCAGTTTAGTATGTCTGACAAAAAAGCTTTCAAGTAAACCCGAAGGCAACAGTGAAAACAGGAACTGTAAAAGGATTACACTGTATATTAAACTTTATGTTTTAACTAAATTTGATACAGAAATAAAAAAAATTAAATCTTGTTAAATCTTGCAACGTCTACAGTGAGAACAATACGTAACGGGAGAGAGAGAAAATTATATCCAGTGCTCGAGAAGCTAAGCTACACTATTAACTATCCAGGCCTTAACTTTTCATAAATTTAATATAATATTTAAAATAGGACGACTCTTGAGTGTATGGACGGAGGATTAGAATCGGCATAATGTGCCAATAAACACGGTGGTAATGTATTTGAAGACGAGCCAAAAGTTTTGATAACGATTTCCAGAAAAAGCAAGATGAAACTTCTAATGAAAATCCCTTTTAGTTAGTAAAATTGTTTTGAAAGGCATATTATGAGAACAGAACTTTCGAGGCATAGTATATGAGAAGAATGTTTGAGGTACATTATTTGAAAACTTCCAAACAACTTATGAAAGAAATTGACAGGGAGGATAAACCTACAGCTGGAGATTTCTGGCAATAATGGAAGCTGTGTATAATATAGCTGAGTCATGGGACGGAGTCAAACCTCAACTTTGAATAGTGCTAAATAAAATATACAGCCGGAGTATTCGTGATGTTACAAGTGTTTCTCCGGCAGAAATTCTATATCAAATTCAGAAAGCTATTGGGGCACTTGCTAAACATTTGAAGAAATCATACAGAATGATGTGAGTTACGAGTGTCCCAGAGAGAAAGTGTATCTAACGAGCAGCGGATGTTGTTAGAAAAAGCACACGCTGAGAATACAGATGAAAC
>NC_042998.1:110432650-110442650 GCF_006345805.1 Octopus sinensis | reverse complement strand
GGTTACTGTTAAGTGATTGTGAAGTGATCAGTTATTGTTATTGTTAAGTGATCTGCATCACTTAAGGTATGCGCTATCAGAAAATTCCTGTAGTTAAATCACCGACATCAACACTAATTACTTAAGGAGAATTACATCTGTTTATCTGAGGTACGATCTCCTGTACTTTTCTTTCATCTGTAGCAGCTCGTATCATGATGCTGTTCAATCGTAAGCTGATCGAGAGCAGAACAACATCAACAAATGTAACTCGACCTGTATTCTAAGAATATTTCCATTGCGATGACAACTTATCTTCCAGTGAGCTGGTCACAGTGTCCTTGATAAGGGACGTGGTTTTTACCATACTCCCCTAAGTTATTAAGGACAAAAGCGTGCATAATAGCTCAATGCATAATAGTTCTTGATCGTTGAATTTTCGATGATCAATATATCAACTGTATGTCGTTAAAATTAAATATAAATATAAATGATTTAAATTGCAATTTTGCATGAAATTCAATTCTGCACGCTAATATTTCAATTTATTTTTACATTCATTAATTTGTAGATTTAGTTTTCCTACAAAATTACCTGCTATATTGATATAATTATTTTAGTGAATTGTTCTATATAGATTCTATATAAATAACCCTATATATTATTATGAAATAAATGATGACACACATAATATGGTGAGAACAATAAATTTCATTATTCAAGAATACACATGGAGCAGTATAAATTGTTAATCAACGACTATATCAGGGAAACAAAAGGAAGGTCGACGATTAAAATAAGAAGAAAATAATAACAAAAGCGAAATTGAAAAATATGCAAATGCGTTGCCACATTTACGTTCCTAATTAATTAAAAATATAACGAGCTAATGCGATAGGGGAAAGTTAAGTTGTTCGATAAGGGAAGGTTAAGTTCACTCGAAAAATTCTATTTCCGTTTTCTGAAACTGTCAAAAATTTATTGGCCTCGATTAAATTTCTTCTTGATATACATTAAACTTGACTAGTTCCTGAAGTCATAAATATATAGTACATTTTAGTCAAAATGCTCTTGTTATTTATACGGTAGAGGTTCTAATTAATATACCATTATAAAAGGCATTTCAACAAGAACTATCCCATTTTTATATATCAAGGATTACACAACCGGAAAATTTCTATATTTTATTAAGACGTTATATTGAGCTGTTGAAAAACTTTGGCTGCAGGTCGAAAGGCGACCCACATGAACTCTCCAAGGGTAAATGTCGTTCTAAAAAAATCGCTTGCATAATTAAGCATACTTAATACCGACGTAATTTCGACCATAACCAATTTACTTGTATATATAACATTGTCGATCTAGGAATATTTTTTTCAAATAATACTTCTATTTTTAAGAGAGGAGAGAGAGTGACACAAGGCGAATTCAGCTGCGACACTTAGGCGATAGCAGAAGGCGTTGAAAGGACTCTCCTCGCTAGTTCTTATAAATATATTTCCATTGCTATCTAAAGAGAGTGCCTCAGGAAGACGTTTTATATATATATAACGTATACGTAAGGGCAGAAAATGCCATTATATATGGCCTTCATTGATCTGACAAAGGCCTTTGAGTTGGTAAGTAGAAAAGACCTCTTCATCCTGCTCCAAAAAATCGGATGTCCACCAAAGCTACTGAGGATCATCAAATCTTTCCATGATGATATGCAAGGCACCATACAGCACAATGGTTCAACATCAGCCGCCTTCCAAATGAAAAATGGGGTAAAGCAAGGTTGTGTCCTTGCTCCTACATTATTTGGCATCTTCTCGCTGCTGCTGTCACATGCCTTTGAGATATCAGATGATGGAATGTTTCTGTACAGTAGAAGTGATAGGAAACTGTTCAATCTCTCGCGTCTACGTGCCAAGACCAAAATCAGAAGCATCCTTATCAAGGAGATGCTATTTGCTGATGATGCCGCTCTGGTATCACACACAGCAGAAGCCCTACAAAGGCTCATCAACTGTGTTGAGCAAGCATGTGGCAACTTTGGCTTAGTTATCAGCCTCAAGAGGACCAACATCATGGCTCAGGCTACATCGGACATCCCAAACATACATATTGCAGACCACAGTCTACAGGAGGTGGAGAAGTTTACCTATCTTGACTCTACCGTCACCTACAACCTATCCCTTGATGCTGAGCTCAATATACGCATTGGCAAGGCAGCTGCTGTGATGGCTCAACTCTCCAAACGGGCATGAGACAACAATAAGCTGACCAAGACCACGAAAATGAAGATTTACCAGGCATATGTAATTAGCCCTCTACTGTATGGAGGTGGTGAGACTTGGACGCCATACACACGCCAAGAGCGTCACCTAAATATCTTTCACCTGCGCTGCCTCCGGAAAATCCTTCGCATCAAATGGCAGAATCATGTCCCCAACAAAGATGTCCTCAAGCAAGCAGGAATACCAAGCATGTTTGCACTCCTCACACAAAGACGTATGGGATGGCTTGGACATGTTAGTCCTATGGAAGATGGCAGAATCCCAAGGACATACTCAAGGGAGAGCTTGATAGGGGCACTAGGTCTGTGGGAAGACCGTTCTTACGATACAAGGATGTTTGCAAAAGGGACATGAATGCCTGCAACATCAATATTACCAACTGGGAAGCAGTTGCCAGCAACTGTGGAGATTGGCGACGTACCATAATAGAGGGAACACAAAGGAGTGACATAGAGAGAGAGGAGAAATGGAAAGGCAAGAAAATATGTCAACAAGAAACTATGACTTTACAACCAGACAGGCAAATTCTTCGCTACATTTGCGGCATCTGCCAGAGAGAGTGTTTGTCCAGGATAGGACTACACAGCCACAGCAGGAGATGTATTAGGACATGAAATGTAAAAGCCGGACTAGATTATTTTATGCGTAAGTCCATTGCCTCTCGAGACAAAAAGGATGCCAACAAAAACATATGTGGATTTCGTAGACAGGAACTGAAACAAATCAATCGTATATATATGTATGTATATATGTAAGTCTATGTGTGTGTCTTTGTTTTTCTCCCTCATCACTACTTCACAGCTGCTGCTCATTTATTTACATCCACATTGCTTACTGGTTTCACAAGAACAAACTAATAGAATAAGTACCAGGCTTATCAGCATAAAAAAGCACAAGGCTGTGTCTCATATTTTTGTTTGCCCACTCAGTTGTATCTATCAATTTATCTTTGTATGTGTGTGTGTGCGAGTGTGTGTGTATATATCTATATCTATATCTATATCTATAATTATATATATGACACCCTAATGGGGGCCTTAACTCCCAAATTTTAGTAATTTCTTTTATGATCCAAAACTAGGTCAAAAATACTGAATGGATCTTTATGAAATTTGGAAATTATATTCTATGCATAAGGGCCATAACCCCCATGACAATTCATATAATTTTGCTGTTGATGAAATTTTAACCGTAGATATTAGACACAAATGAAGTAATATTTATAAAATTTCCTCTTCTTACAAGTAGGAACGACCCCTCCATGGGGGTTTAACACCCACAATTTTGTCATTTTATCTAAGCAAAAACGAATACAGTTGTGCTCTTGGAAGCTGTAGGGTTACCCGAGCATAAAAGTTGGGCATTATTTCTAATCCAATGGTACACAGACTAACAATTTGCTTTGACATACACTTACATTGTGATTTCTGTAATGTGATGCATAAATTGTAAAGTAAATGAGAAGCATCTTTGCCTCCACTGATTCAGTTGCAAAGTATTGAGTAAAGTTATTTGATTGCACATCTCCTTTCGGTCTTTTTATTATCATCGGTCACACATAGTCCCCAGATGGTAACATTGATTTCAAGGCCTTCCCAGATGAGTGGCTGGCTATTCAAAGACATTTATAGATTGTAAATTTATTCTGCCCAGTTACGTATCAGTATAGTCGTCATTTGACATCCGTAATGCATCTTACGGCTGTGCCTGTCACATGGATGGTGAGGAATCCTACATTGGGAGTGGTAACGACTAGGATAGGGTAACTGACTGCTTATTGTGATCATTCGTCTTTTGGTTTTCTGTAGCTTTCCTCTCTTTTACAAACCCAGTGAACATATATTTCTTATTTCAAAGAAATTCAAACAATAGATATAAGACCCAAGTTAAAAAGATTCTCAACAATTCAACTTCTCTGCTTGACATTAAGATGCCCCCAACAGGGGCCTTAACTCTCACATTTTAGAGCTCCATGACCTTCATTTTTCAGGAGCAAAATCTTTTTAACAGGTTCTTTAAGACTGGAATTTTGGAATATGTGCATAAAAGCCAGTAGTATAGGATACATGTGGCACGATTACATTTTTTTAGGGTATGTAAAGAGGGAAATAACCCTCATCTGCAATTTTGATGAAATTCGAAACAGATATTCCAGTTCATTACAGAAAATATAAGAGAACAGTCTAATTCTTCAATTGAATGTAACCGGGTATCTCTGCTAGTATATATATATATATATATAATATATATATATATATATATATATATATATATAAGTATATGTGTGTATGTGTATGTATATTATGTATATATATATATATATATATATATATATATATATATATATATGTATATATATGGATATAAAACATAAACATGCGTATATACATTTTCATATATGTATGTATACCTAAATGAATATTTATGCATACATGTCTATACGAGGTTAAGAAAAAAATGATCCACTCTGTCGCCAAAAATTTAAGCCACCTGTATTGTCATGAGCACTCATGTACTAAAAAGGGATTTTCTTGTGTTTGAGCTTGATCAGTATAGTTTTATTTCTTGTATTACAGATTAAATGCTGCCGCTCCGCTGGCAGTGTGCACTAAGAAAGAACAAAGATCCCTTATCCGGTTTTTCTGGTGTGATGGTATGTAAGGGGCTGAAATTCATTGCACGCTTTCAGTCCAAAGTGGTGACAGCACTGTACGAGTAGATAGGTAAGTGTAAAAAGGGTTGTACAAGTGTGAAGCACAAAAAGGGAGCAGGACTCCCATAAATCTCCATCACTGACGTGAAGATTCAAAATTCCCGAGTGATGATTCTGGCCAACCGAGGAGTGACACTCGATGAGGTGGCATGTCCTCTGCAAATTAGTCGCTACCCCACGCCTTTGCGAGAAGGATTTCAAGAGAGTTTACCGAAGCATATAATCGTGTGGAGATCTGTCAAAGCATAGTCGACGACTACATCGATGAAAATGAAGATTTCGGAGAGACAAGTCACAGAAGAAGTGCTCTGCGTCCATCACTTTGAGCCAGAATCAACGGAGCAAAGTTTGGTGTGGAAAGAACCGGAATCACCAGCGGAAAAGAAAATCAAGATTCAACCGTCTGCAAAAAAAAGATGCTACCCCTTCTTTGGGAATGAAAAGAGCCACTCCTAGAACATTACCTGAAAAGCGGGTTAACACTCACCATTATAGGCAAGAGGGAAATATAGGCCGACAAACTGAAACCAGACATTCGTACAAAAAGCTGAGGTCTGTTTTCAAAGCTGTTGTTGCACGGCAATGCACTCCCACAGACATGTGCCCACACCATTAAAACAATTGAAAAATTGCATTTCTTGTTGCTGGACAAGTCGGCATGCAACTCAGATCTCGCCCCCTTCCGATTAGCTTCTCTTCAGACCCCTCAAACATCCATTACTAAGTCGTTGATTTGCTACAGATGAAGCACAGGAAGGCTTCGTAAAATTATTTAATTTTTCAGCCCCAGCTTTTGTATTAATAGCTTACTGGAACAGCAGGGCATATAAGCGTATAATTTTTTTACTTACCCTCGCGCGTGTGTGTGTAGGGTAAGTATAATATATATGCATGTGCACACACAAACATACACGCGCATATCATCTAATATACACAGTATTTAAGTTTGAGCTGTTATCATCTTAACGCTGTTGAAACACAATAAATCGGTAGATTATATAGTATTTATTGCGTGTCCAAGCAATCATTCAGGCTCAAATACATAACATAGCTGGCATTATTTGAAAAAAATGAGAAAGCATCAGACATGCTGCGTATTTGAGCTTGTATGATTGCTTGAAAGCACAAGGTATGAGGCAAGAAACAAATAGTAGCTCGTCTCTAAATACTGTGTATGTTAAATTATATTCATCTCTCAGTTATTGGATTCCAATATATTATCTGCGAGTGTGTATGTGTATACTACATGTATGTATATATGTTCTTATCGTTATTTATGCTTGTCACAGGTAAGTCATCATATTGCAGACTTATTTTTAGAAACATTATAGCCATGAATATGTTTTTTTTTGGGGGGGGATATGGAGCATCTACATGTTTTTTTTTTCCTTAAGGCAATATCATATGATTTCGCTTTTATTTCCAGAATAGTTTGTTAAGAGGTTGGAATTTTATTTCTGTCATCTAACAAGTGGGTTTTCGTTTTAAGAAATATGGCTTTATAGATAGGAAGACAGAAAATGTGACAGGCAGTCAGAGAAAGCGAGAGATGTGATAGCTAAATACAGATAGAGAGAGAGAGAGAGAGAGAAAGAAAGAAAAAAGGAAGGAAGGAAGGAAGGAAGAAAGAAAGGAAGAATAAAAGAAAGAAAGAAAGATAGATAGATAGATAAATAGATAGATAGATAGATAGATAGATAGATAGATAGATAGATAGATAGATAGATAGATAGATAGATAGATAGATAGATAGATAGATAGAGAGTAAGTAGATATATTAATTGATTGATTGATATTAAGTGGAATAGTTCTAACGTAAGATTAACATTAACGAAAATAATTTTAGTTCAGTTTGTGAACTTATTAAAAATATTATTTGTTTTTGATACACATTGAACTCGTTACATTCTCTGGGTATTATTTATATAGAGCTAATCAATCTAAATGTTCTAGTTCTTGCAATGGTTCTGTGTTGGCTGTCACCGATGTCTTTGTGATGAGGCAGAACTGGTATCGGTATGATTTTCCTCCACGACCATTCTATATTTACAGAACACTCTGTATATCAAGAACGCCATCATTATAGTAGGGACGCGTGGCTTAGTGGTTTGGGTGTCAGAATCATGACCGTAAGATTGGGATTTTGATTTCTGGACCGGGCTACTCGTATTAAAACACTGCATTTCATATTACTCCAGTACACTCAGCCGGCAAAAATGAGTAATCCTAAAACGGACCGGCATCCCGACCAGGCAGGGAATATATATGCTATGGAAACCAGAAAACCGTCGGTATGACTCGAGAAAGAAATTTTCCCTGTTTTTAGCCATCATCATAATGATACTTCTTGTTTTTAGAGTATGGCAGAATATGACATGATTGAGAATTCGCTGCCATAACCAGCAGGTGCAGTGACTGTCTAACGATCTTTCTCACTGGTTCTTATAGGTGTTATAACCTAATCGATCGAATAAGGACTTTACTTGAATTATATCAACAATTTTGATTTGCATAGCGCGGAATCCAGATATATTAAAAACAGCGTATAAATCTGTAGTCTAACTCCATATCAGTCTTAGTCGAGATGGCAATGTATAAATTCATTCATATTTGGGTGTCAATCTGAGGACAGTGCAGAGGATTCGGAAAGAGTTGGGTGTATCAAATGGTGATTACGAAGATACGGCAACACGGAAAACTCACTCTGATCGTTCTGATAAGAAAGGAACTCCTGGATTTGTTGCTGAAATCCAGGCTATGATTGACAACGATCCCTCCAAGCCAATCAGGCCCATCACCAGAGAGATGGGAGTGTCTAAATTTCTTATCGGACAGGTAGTGCATAAAGACATTCGGTATTCCTCATACAAGACGAGAAAGTGTCAATTTTTATCCCAAGCCATTAAAGACAATAGGAAAGACCGCACTACGAAGCTTTTGAACAAACTCAAGCATTCCCTCCAACTGGACATGCTTTGGTTTTCCTCAGCTGAAAAAAAATTCTGCCAGGATCAGATGGTGAACACTCAGAACAACCTTTGGCTTGCCGTGTCCCCAAAACATGTACCGAGAATATAAACATCCAATCAACATCATGGTGTTTGGAGTGATCACTAGGAATGGCAAGGTTATGCCTCCATTCATATTCCCACACGGCCTCACACTCAAGACGGAGGCCTACATCAAGTACCTTGAAGAGGTAGTGCTGCCCTAGGTCAAGAGGGTGGCTGCTGGAAGACTCTATGTCTGGCAACAGGACTCAGCACCATGCCACACAACTAGGAGACACAGCAATAGCTGTCAGACAATTTCTACGACCACTTCACGCTTAACATCTCACCACCTTACTCCCCAAACTGCAATCCTCTTGATTATTACGTGAGGGAAACAGTTGAGCGAGAGACGAACAAAGTTCCTTGTAACACCAAAGATGGCAAGATTATGGCAGCATTCAACAACTTAAACAAGACGTCCGTCCAGAAGAGTTGCAGAAAATTCCGAAAAAGTCTGGAGTCCGTGACTGAAGCGAATGGCAATGTTATTGAATAAATTTACTCTTTAGTGTTTTAAGAATTTTTAATGTAATTTTCGTAAATATTTCTGTAAAAACTTCCATGTTTGCGTAGTTTAGACGACAATATATTCACCGCCGTCCTGCTTTTGTTACCAAATTTGACCCTCCGCAAAATCCCAAATTTTATTTAATTTGCTTTGCGAGAGTAACTGCTTTGTCAAAAACTTATCTTGTCGTTAATTGCTCGAAATACGAAGTAGAAAAACAGCCAACGACTGATGAAGTGTTAGTTTTTATGTCGTTTGTCTTGTTTTCCATTTGTTTCTTTCGGTGTTCGCACAACAACTTCGTATTCCATGTTTTTGTATTTTTTGTTATTTTCGTATTTCATGTTGTTTACGTTCTGTGGTGTCCTGTGACAATATATGCATTTATGTGCATATATGTATGTACGCATATATATTTATATATTATTTATATAATTTTATGATTGAAGGTCACGCATCCATTTCCAAGTAAGTTTTATCTTAATAATTTTGATGCGATACTTATCCTATCTCTTCTGATTCTCCTGTTTCGTTTCCTCTGTCTAATACTTTTTATCTCCGCTTCACCCCCTTTCGCTTTTTCTCTCTCATGCTTTTCTCTAATTCTTTTCTTCTCCCCTTCGCCGTTCTCTGTCTTTGCCTCTCTCTCCCTCACTCTTTTAACTTCGCTCTCTATTTGCTCGCACGTGAGCACCGGCCATCTTTCTTTTCCTAACTGGAATTTCATTCTCTCTTCTCAATCACAGTGATAAGACGCATTCTTGTCAGTCTCCTGTCAAAGCTTGTACTTGTGCGTTCACAAACTCAACTCGTTCAGGCTTGGCAGCCCTTCCTGTTTGTTTTTTCTGTCCTGTTTTTAGTTGCCAATATTGACCTTCCGCAAAATCCCAAATTATGTTTAATTTGCTTTTTGGCTTTATTTTGGATGGGTTCTTCATTGACTGAGTTGTGGAATGGTGGTTCGTCTCTAAATTAGTTATATATGTGTGTTTGTGTGTGTATGTATGTATATATATATATATATGTATATATATATATATATATATATGTATATATATATACATGTATATATGTGTGTGTGTGTTGTGTGTGTGCGGGTGTGTGTCTTTGTTTGTGTGTGCATGAGAAATAAAGAAAATAGAAAAATTGATGTACAGACGTTATTATCTAGACATTCAAATTCATGCAGAGAAATTCCTGCCTACAGTTGTTTCCACACCAGTTACAGAGATAAAGCGAAATTCCCATATTCGAAACCAGCCAATTCGGTATCTCCCCAGCGAAAATTTCCAAAAGGAAGTTACGTTTCAATGTGTAGGTTAACCTCGACAATGTGTGTGTTTCTACGACAATGTGTGTGTTTTCTTGAAGAGAAGCGTTCCTCAGAAATATATATATGATAATATATATTATCATATATATAATTAAACACATTCACTATATTTGTGTTCGTGCAAATATGATACAC
>NC_042998.1:110412650-110430150 GCF_006345805.1 Octopus sinensis | reverse complement strand
ACATACATACATACATACATACATACATACATACATACATACATACATACATACATACATACATACATAGAAAAATACTATGTTTGAAATTAAGCTTATTAAATACCCATCTACTACAATATACAAATAAGGCTGTCAAAACAGGTAAAATAAACTTTGACCTAACTAGATAGATTCCCACTTTTGGCCAGCAACTTGTGTAAAGCCGATGTCAACCATATAATTTTATCCTCAGATAGAATTTCAAATGCAAAGTAACTTTCCCGCGCTTTCTCTTGAACCTTAGCCAATAAACAACTAACGAACTCATTTCGCTTCGAACCAAACTGTTTGGAGGACGCAGAACGAAGATGTACAGAAAATTATGCCTGGTTGCATATGCATCTCCTTGTACTCTGTGCAACGGAAAGACGTGTAAGTCATCGTAATATTATAACATTGTAAAATAAGAGGTAATAATTTTTATGATGTACCGGTCACCATATTTTCTATCGTTATAATTGCTGCAAATATATACCCCAGATAAATATATTCCTTCCTATTATAAGCATAAGCCGTGACATATCGTGGGAGGGGTCCAGTCGATCAGATCGACCCCAGTACGCAACTGGGACTTAATTTATCGACCTCGAAAAGATGAAAGCAAAGTCTACTTCAGCTGAATTTGAACTTAGAACGTATCGACGGGCGAAATACCGCCAAGCATTTCGTCCAGCATGCTAGTGATTCTGCCATCTCCCCGCCTTTTACTCCAGGAAGCGGAATTATCCGTCAGAGGAATTTGCAGCGTGAGTGACAACTCCTAGTAATCATAAACGTTAACTAATAATCGATATGATTAGCCGTAACCTGGAACATAACTGAAAGGTACTACGGTAATGAATCTGCTCGGGTGATATATCCCTCTAAACTCATTAGGGCTGTTTAGAACTCAATGTGTCTCTTTATATATCAGAAGCGAAATCTGCAAAGAAAACTCTTGTATAGTAAGCTAAGCTATTCTTCACTGGCAATATGAAAATTATATAAATGAATATGCAATGTGTTTGATTCGATAAATTTACAATCCAAATTAAGACTGCAAAGCTTGCTTATTTTCTATATAAAATGAAGGTGGGAAAAGAGAATATATCGATTGTAAAATATTTGAAGGCAGTCACTTTAAATTAAGTTTATCCACTTCGTTTAATAATGAGTATATGACTGCATATAACAGCTGATACTTGTATTTTCACCCAAGAAATATTTTCCCGTTGATATAGATTTGGTTATCAAACCACCACCCAATGCCGCTTTCATAATTTTCATCAATACTTTGGAGTTGTGACAAAGTGCAGAATTGACAGAAGGGAAAGAAGTTAATTGAGTAAGTGGAATAACAATTTCCTTGTATGATTCTGCATTGATTTTTGTCCAATCTAGTGAATATCTTTTATTTGTCGGGCTGATTGACTGTTTCATTCAAGAAACTAATGTCAATGAAAATGTCCATCTGTAAGTGTTAATTTTTATTGTAAGTACAATTATAGACAACAGGTGGTGAGTCTCACTAAGTTTTCAGGAAGATATTTCAATACAAAGTCGTGGATTAGAGGATGGAATATTAGTGGATTAGCAAACAAGAATCATTGCTTACGATATATTCTCAGTGAAAGTCTTTAACCTGTTCTTCGCCGCGCGTCATGCATTAGTCGTTGTTCATGCTAGAATACTCGTTAAATATCGGAGTTTTGCTGAATTGTGGATTTCATCTGCTATTTTATACATTTTGGTCTGATCAATAAGTATCCGGACTCTTGTTATAGTAACGAAGATATAAAGCTGAAAGTAAAGCTGCTTGACACACGTTGACCTTGATCACTGATATGCTTGCACACTAAATGTTAACGTCCCGGTTCACTTCTGATGTTTACAGGAGTGCTTGGAAGGAAGGAGTGTAGCGTGTGATCATCGCATTGACCATGAGAGAATGTTGAGCAGGAATCTACTTCAAAGTTTTCCAGAAGCTTGGTGATACCTGCTCAGAGGCCTACGCAAAAGTTTCAAAAAGTTTTCATCGTTCTTAACACAATCAAGGAGATATTGTGCAACTGAAATTCGAGTGTTCTTTTCGTTGGCTGAAAGCAGTTTTGGCACAAACTTGGCAGACACGCGTCTCATACCCAAAACCTTCAGTGATAATGGACCAAATTGAACCGTAACTAATCTGCACATCCTCTGATAACTCACGGATGGTGATTCATCGATTGCCCCTCACAGCTGCACGAACATCTGCAATGTTTTTCTTAGTTCTGCTGGTTGTGGGTCTCCCAGAACATTCGTCAGTATCGACATTTTTCGGCCATCTTGAAAACGTCTAAACCACTCGTAGACGTGTGCGCGGCTCATGTACTCCTCTCTATAAGTTTTCTGCTACTTTGCTTAGGGTTCTGTGCAGGTATCACCATGACAACTTTTCCTGTTATAGTTAATGTGACGACCACATGATATATACCTCCGTTCCAAGCACTACTTTGGAGTTATTCTCTTATCGTTTTACCGTTCATCATGTTCATCTCACTTTTTCTATTCAATGACAATAACACTGCAGTTTGAACGTTTATATTTAGTTGTTTTCGTCTGTATTTAGATATTTTTCTCTCCTCATCAATTGAACTTTTTCGGGAATAAAACTAATTATTATTCAAATATGAATAAGAAGCAGCCCCCAAAATATAAACAATATCGAACAAACATACACATTGTATGTGCTTTGCCAGCTCGTGGTCAAGCTGCTATTTATGAGCATGAGAGCATATTTATTCATCAATACACCTGGTGCAAATATACGTACTGGAAGTCATAGGCAAGCGACACAAATCACGCGAGGTCCCGCTGAAGAAATGGTAGATAATATTTTTCTGGTATGTGCCTATACCATCTTTTTTCAGTTGTTAATCCAAAATGTTGAAATTTTCGGAAATTTTCACCGAAAATTTTCCCCCAAAATTTTTCGAAAATTTTACCCAAAAATTCTTCGAAAATTTTCACTGAAAATTTTTCCCCAAACTTTTTCGAAAATTTTTACCGTGTGTGTGTGCGTGTGTGTGAGTGTGTGTGTGTGTGTGTGTGTGCGTGTGTGTGTGTGTGTGTGAGGGTGCGTGTGTGTCTGTGTGTGTGTGTGCGTGTGTGTGAGTGTGTGACAGGGATGAGCCAGTCAGACTGGTCATCCTTTTTGCTAGAAGATCACCTATGGTCTTTTATGCTACACCACTGGTTTTCAGTTCATATTAATCAAATTAATATTCACAACAAGAAGGACTATTCATTATAATACATCAGTTCCACACATTTACCCTGGTTCCATTTCGGACAACTGCACAAACATTTGCCATTTCACACATGTATGTAAACAAAATAGAAAAATCATGTTTTCCTTCTGAGCAACTGGTAATGGTGTCCGTAGATAGCCTGACTAAATATTTGAATAACACAGCATATTAAAAATGATAGTTAAGTGCCATAAAGTATTAGGAAGTCTTATATTTCGAAGTTGCACTTGTCTAGCAAGTGTCTTGATTATGGAGGAGCCATATTAGCCATCTAAAACTCACAAAAACATTTAAATTCGTTTTTCTTTTAGTTCTTGAGGTGTGGAACTGTGTCGATGTTGCGACGAAAACTTAGGGAAGAAATTAGATGAGAAGTAAATTTCACTGTTTTTCCATATTTTTGGATTATTAAAATGGCTCTTCCCAGAGGTAAATTCCTGAATATTTGCGTAAAGTTAATTCAACCAGTCTTTGAGTATCACTAAAACAATCTTTACTGAATGTTGCATTTTGGTTTGTATCCCATAATCTGAAAGCGATTATGATGACACACAATCTGTTTGCTAACAAAACCTTATGCTTGATGCTGTGTATCATAAACTAAAAAAAGATATTAATGGTACCTAATCTCTTTGCTAACATGTTCTTGTATTCGATCCTATGTTCCATAAATTGAAAGTTGAGGGAAATTCAATTACTTGTATGAGATCTCATTTCGTTGTAGCTGCTTTTGTATTTGTTAAATCATAAGTAACCCTGGGAGAGTAGAATTATGTTCAAAGGTAACCCAGCCATAATCATCCTGTCTTTTTAGGGGTGAGTAGGATTATATCCTTCTAAGTGTCTTTTCTTTCGTCAAGACGGTGAGGTAAAATTTGAGGGCAATTTGTGTGCAGTTTCTAGTACGTTGAGCATTCAAATTGCAGAAAATACTTTAGCTCTGAACACTAGCTGAACTTTTAAAAGACAATTTCAATCCGTGGCATTTGAACATTTCTCACATATCTAGGATAGAACAGTTGTTGTGCGCACGAACATCTAGTCTGCATCTAAAGAATTTTCATTTAGCTTAATTCGCAATACACCACATTCTCTGACACATACGTTTCCAAGACGACGGACTTGGTTCTTTTGAACTTGCAAATCTTTAAACAACGGCAACAACAACGACTACTACTACTACCACTGCTGCTGCTACTACTACTACTACTACTACTACTACTACTACTACTACTACTACTGCTGCTGCTGCTCCTAAATCAAACGATAGGAGTTTCAGCAATAAAAGAAAACATAAACAATGTCAACAAAATAAACAATACGTAACAATAACAGCTACAATGATAACAACAACAACAACAATAACAAGCAACGTCACTAAGACCAGCAATAACAGTAGCAACAGCAACAGCAACAGCAACAACAATATCAATAACGACAGCGGTTTCGATTCCCAGACCGGGCGTTGTGTGTGTTTATTGAGCGAAAACACCTAAAGCTCCACGAGGCTTCGGCAGGGGATGGTGGTGACCCCTGTTGTACTATTTTGCTCCAACTTTCTCTCACTCTTGTTCCCGACTTCCAACGCAACCGCTGAGCCTGGATGCGCATTCATCCATCCGTCGATGCTCTCGTGTCGGGGGTTGATCTGCTCTCTCTTCTGCGGGTATTACGAATAGCAAAGGACCACGTTTCGGACATCTTCCATCTTCGCTCAACAGCAGCAGCAACAGCAATAACTGTTTATTAAGAAAGAAATGCGAAACAGTCAAATAAAGTGTTAAGCTGGCGACATTGAGATGACATTGTAGAATGTTGACATTACTATAGCATACGAAGGAA
Source organism: Octopus sinensis (assembly GCF_006345805.1). Lineage (NCBI taxonomy): Eukaryota > Metazoa > Mollusca > Cephalopoda > Octopoda > Octopodidae > Octopus > Octopus sinensis. Next base: position 110,424,997 of record NC_042998.1, on the reverse strand, counting down.
AGGAAACAGTTTCACACGTTGTGTAAAGGTAGGTGAAATGGAGACTAGGAGAAACAGACATCTGAGAAAAATCGATGTTCTTTATGAAATGATCAGACATGTTAGACAAGGAAATTTGAAGTATAACAAAATAAAAAAAAAAATTTTTCTTGGTAATTATGCTTCCATTGTTGTTGATAGTGTGGCTATCATTGACGAGTTGGCAGAATCGTTAGCACACCGGGCGAAATGCTTAGCGGTATTATGTCCGACTTTACTACGTTCTGAGTTCAAATTCCGCCGAAGTCGACTTTGCCTTTCATCCTTTCGGGGTCGATAAATTAAGTACTAGTTGTAATCGACTTAACACAGAGATTTCTTTGGGGAGCATGTCTACTCCTGCCTGGATTCTTCTTTTCCACCATGGATCTTTTCTTTCGTCACTACCATTATGTTTCTTTTCCTTGACATCAACACCCACGTTTTCTGCTACAATAATACTTGCTGCCTTGATCATATTATTTGTTTCTGTGATGTTGTTTGTTCTGATGTATTTCAGAATTTCATTGACATTTTTCGTTTCTTGGTTCAATTGCCATCGATCAACCTTTTTAAAGTTGCAAATAATGTCGCTATCGTTCTCCTGTATTCTTACCTTTATCCTGTCGTAGCTTGCCTTTTGTTCATCTGTCATGTCGCCATTAGTTTCATTGTCTTCTTTCAGATCATCTATATGTCTCTCATCAAGTAAGCTACCACTGCTCCTTTCCTGTGCTATGAGATTACTCTTATTAATAAGTGTATTTTCATTGTTATCTCTGATGCTATTGTCCATGGCCCGTCTTTTGATAGCTTCGAGCTCTACTTCTGTAAACCAACGATTTTTTCTTATTGCTCTAGCTTGATCACATAATATATGTTCCGTGAGTTGAAACAATCCCTTTTCCTTCCAATGATTATACATATGTTGTCAGTAACCCCTAATTTGAGCACCATTTTCATCTATCAGATTGCTCAGGTAGTAACACTCCATGACCACAGCATTAATTTGCTTGCCCCGTCTACGCCGTGTCTGCTGGCCCCTTTCTGGATATCAACAGGCTGGAGCCGGACCAGAATCTCCGAGCCTGCTAAGTGCAACACTGTCACCATCAATGACTTCAGTTTCATTACCACGGTTATTCACAATATTTGTTTTTTCATTGTCACTCACATGAGGTACGATTATCGGGTCAAGTAATTACCAGTGATTTTGTTGTGACACCATCATTAGATGTATCATTAATCAGGACATAGAGCGGCTCCACCCGCTTTCATCGATATTCTTCCTTGTGTGTTGTGAAATGTTTCTATCTTTGCCGTAAGACTTCATTTCCACACGCGCCAGCTTAATTCAATTCGTCCTTAGTCGAAAGACACCTGTTGTTATGTCCTGTTATTATTTTTATTGGATTTTTTATTGTATCTATATTTGTGTAACATTGTCCGTTTTTTCCGTCCATGTTTTTGTATACATTCGCTGCTTTCTTCCAAGGAATCTAATGCTCTTAGCTTAGTTTTTCCTTGGGGCTGGCCAGATTGGAGCAATCTCAAGAATAATTAGCCGAAATTGCGAGGATAATCTGGTGCTTGACTGAGGAAAGAAAACTTCGAATGACCCATCCTTGTTTTCTTTGTATCATCTATCTGGATGTTTTGTTGTCCCTTTTTGTATCACCTAGCTGTCCGGATGTTTTACGTTCTTGTCCCATTTTGTATTGTGTATATATATATATGCCAGTATGCTAAAAGAACTAGACTTTAGAAAATCTAACGGCATACAATATTTTTCACTATAAATACACAGCGTGCTGAAACGGGGAAAACAAGCTAACAGAATTTTTTTTAATTCGTTATTCCTGAATCGGACCGATTTCTGGATTAATCCACGTAGATTCTTCCTTCTTCAGCGAGAAACACGATTAGAAATAAATGGAACACTCACATATACCCACGGAAAAAGCAGATGCAAAGTCATGAGCACATTTAAGTATCCCAAATATATATACAAACAGAAATGCTGTAGCAAGCTTCAGTACACGAGTCTGAAAACTCACGTAAAGTGGTTACCAGTCCCGAAGTGAATCGTAATAAATTTACTTCTAATGTAAGAATAAAATTTTTCAAAAGAAAAAGAAATTATCAGTGGCCAGCATATTAAAATACCTTTCAGGGTGAAAATATAAACAATTATAAATAAGGGTAAAAGAAAAGATTTTCTATGCCAGTATGCTGAAAAATAGACTTTAGAATGTCTAACCACATATAATATTTTTCACTATAAATACACAGCGTGCTGAAACAAAGAAAGCAAGCTTACAGACATTTTTTAAAAATTCGTTATTCCCGAATCGGACCGATTTCTGGATTAATCCACGAGTATTCTTCCTTCTTCAAGGAGAAACACGATTAGAAATAAATGGAACACTCACATAAGCAGATATTTCGTTTTTGGATTTGTTTTGCAAGATTCTTTATGTGAGTTCGTGTGTTGAATCATATTTTGTTGTGTCTGGGGAGACAATTTTCAATTGCTATTTTTCGTGAGATATTTACGAAGATATGTCTATCTGATGAAATCTCATTATATTTAAACGATATTTTATTATTCTTGAAAAAATTATTTTATTAATGGTGTTGAAACAGCTGTAATTTATGAAATGTGTCATTTGTTTGTGCAAAATAATATAATTGAATCTTTCTTTATCAGAATCATCCCTATGGCTTAATCTTGAGCGGTTGTAATTAACACTTCATTTTCTCGTATGAAGTTCCGTTCTGTCAGCCATAATAATCATCCTTTACATTTAGGTCTCGGTTTCTGGCATGAAATAGCCATGTTATTCCTTTCCTTGCTAAATGTTTGTACTGTTCTTCCTTCCGCTCTTGAATCCTCCTACTCTTTCAGTAACTCTTTGGTCACTTTTAGCCGCCAAGAGTATTCTTTCTTCACTACGCTCACCATACTTTCTCAACTCCAATATCGCAGTAATAAAAGTGTCTTTTGTGTTTAGAAATCTCCATCCTTCCTTTCATTGTATGTTGGGTCAGCCAGTATTTCACGGTGTGCGTTATGCACTGTGGACAGCTTTCTAAGTTCTAAATTCTAACTTCAGTAGTTCGATTTTTGTTCATTTTAGAAAGGAAGCCGAACATATTGATATTTGCATAGCTCATATATTTATTACATTAAAAATATTCCTTCAGTTAGTCGCAGCATCGTGCCTAAAATTTTTGAATGTTTTGAAAATTTTTCAGAGAAATTTCCATGTCAATCCATTTCATACTATTAAATCTCATCCGGTATTTACCATACAGGTGATTGCCTTGCATTTGGTTTAGCATGGCAATCTGTAACCCAACATTTTAGTTTAGTTTTAAGTGGTTGTTTTATTTATATTTTGTTATTAATCATTTCTCCTTAAAGCTGCTTTAGTCCACGTTATGTATTTTTGCATCATTAAAGTGAGAAATAACATTTTATTCTTTTGATCATATTTTGTAGTTATTTGTATGAATTTCTGCTACTTTTAATACCTATCTTTTCTAGTCCAACATCGGATATTTTATTACAGTTTAATATAGAATACTAATAGATTTATATGGTATTATAATAGTCTTATATGATATCTCACCATTTGCAGCAGATATTATCTTTTTATGTTAGACCTTGCATACTATATACTAAGTACAGTCATTAGTTTTTGTTTTTTTTTCTTATCTAAACTGGCTAATTTACTAAGTATTCAGATGAGATTATTGTAACTTTAAATTCACTTGGAAAGTTAGATTTCTGCTGCCTATCACCGTATTTACTGCGTTAAGTTTGCTTAACAAATATCTATTAGTTTGCTGCACATTTTTTAATTCGTTTCCAATATATTTTCTTCTTTGTATTCGCTGAGTGTCTTGTCATTTATTCATGACGTGTTTAATGTACTTGATTATCATTGCTTTTGATCTATATTTCTAGATCCTTGTAGAGGAAACACAGTTAACAGCATTCATATTTTATATCTATATCTCTACCTTCTGTATATTCTTTCTTTTTCTATAGTCTTCGGTTATGCATTTGTTAATCGCCAACTGACCGTGAACAATAGTAGAATCTCCTTTCTTTTCCTGGAAATATATTTTTCATATAATTATATATTTTCTGCGAGAATGCTGGGGTTAAAGATTTGTAAGTTGTTGGTAGAAAGGTAATGGTTCTGTTGTGCTTAACTTTGCTGTTTATTGGTTTTCTTCTCACCAGGATAGTTATGTATTTCAACCAGCTATTTCAATAGGCTGTTAAATATTAATGGCAGCATTTTAGTGTGCTTGTTAAAGGATATAACTATATAAGTTTGTGATTTTATCGTTTCTTGCGCTTTCCCACTGTTTGCTATTTGTAGCAGCTGGACTACTTCTTGAATTGATATCGCCTTCAATACCTTATGTGCTGCACTTGTGAAAAACCCCATGGGTGATGATATTTTCGAAGAATTTTCTACATCTCATATTGTTGGTATGACATTAAGTTTTGTTTATTTTCACCTAGTTCTTGATAAAATTGTTTGGAATGTTCTCCTTTTTTCCTTAACTTATTTTATTTAGTCACTTTATCAAAGATTAGAGAATTTGTTACTTTAGTTTCCTTCATTTCACTATTAGTTCCGGGATTTCTATTTTCCTATATGAGCACATTTGAGAAACAATAACATTTGTCACTTCCAATTTTGTTACTGCATAGCATGTTATTTAGTTTATCATAGGTGGGGTGTTTATGAATGACACCTGCACAAAGCTCACCATATAATTGCTTATATTTAGAATTTTCGACGGGGATTCTACCGAATGTAATGCAAACGCTGGTATATCTTTTATATTATCTGACACAAGTCACTCGGATTGCACATGTTGTAAGATTAACACTTTTAAAGCAATTTCTTTCTTGTTCTCAGTTGCAGATAGATAATGTGTTCCAAGGAAAACCAGCGTGCTGTCATTTAGTTCTTGACGAGGAAAGGGATAGGATATTTAACATGCACAGAAATCTACAGTTTGTACATAACGATGACACCAGTGACAAGTACAGATGGACGAAGCAATCTAAATACGGCGGAACCGGAATTGAAGCTAAACTACCCAGTCAGAGAGCATCAACAACACTCTCTGACACATATCGCCAGTGAGGGTACGAAGTAATTTCTATATTTGCTCAGATCTGCTGGAAGTATCTGAAACCAGTGAAAAAACAATTATTTTTTGTTACCATCTAGTGAATGGGTATGAAACGTGGCCGCAGATTTATAATTCGAAAGCAAGCGTGCATGATGTGAATGGGATGAACCTGCTATACAGGAGTAAATCCTGGAACACCACACCAAGCGACACGACGACTAAAGACAGAAGTAAAAAATGCACAGATACAAACGGTGTAATATACACAAAAATATCAAACATACCTATGATGAATATAAGAAATAGTGATACATAGGTAAACAAGCAAACAAACAAAAATTATATAAAGGGCACGGATACAAACACCAAGTATAGATTCACGCACCAAGTATGGATTCAGGACATCCGTATACCGCAAGCCAACATTTACTGGACGATACCTCAACTTCAATTCGGCATATCATGTGTGAAAGGCCTCTCCGAAAAGATACGAAAGATATGCTGCCCATATGACATCAGGACAGTATTCAAGAATAATACAACACTTTGCTAATATCTCCCTCAACAACAACAACAACAGTAGCAGCAGCAACAACAACTAAAACAATAATAATAATAGCAATAATAATAGCAATAATAATAGCAATAATAATAATAATAATAATAATAATAATAATAATAATAATAATAATAATAATAATAACAACAACAACAACAACATCGAAAAATAAGTTGGGAGTGAGAAGCCAGGTTCGAAATTTCCCCAAGACACCTGAAGAAGGTTGGAGGGTATATCAGCCGAAACGTCGTGTTAACAACACACAAGATGAGAACAAATAATGTATAAGTGGAGTAAACAAGTAATCATGATGGTTATGGAGTATTACCACCGGAACAGAGAGTACAGATGGTACAGAAAACGAGTGCACATTAAATGCAAGAAGTTTGAGGTCAATGAAGAAAGTAGACGTGATACCAATAGTAATTGGTGCACTTGGAAGTATCAGCACTCAACTACCAACATGGCTGAAAAAGATCGATGCAAGTGTGAAGGTAGAACACCTACAAAAATCAGCATTGCTTGGAATTGCAAGAATTCTTCGCAGGGTTCTTGGAACATGACTAGTAAACAAGTGTCACGTTAGTTTGCTGGTTGTGGACAGCTGACACTTTCCATAATAATAATAGTAATAATAATAATAATAATAATAATAATAATAATAATAATAATAATAATAATAATAATAATAATAATAATAATAATAATAATAATAACAACAACAACAACAACAACAACGATAGTAACAATGCAATGATTCACCTGTCCAAACATTGGAAACCGAACATTCTTGTGGTGAGTAATAAATCGACATATCATGTCCAGTGACACCAGGATCAAAGAGAAAGACGAAAAGCTAAACAACCAGAAGGATTTGAAGTGGCAGTACGAACGTTGTAGTCAATGAAAAGAGTAGACATGATACGAATAATAATTGGTGCACTTGGAAGTATCAGTACTCAACGACCAACATGGCTCAAAAAGATTGGTAAAGATAGAACACCTACCAAAATCACCATTGCTTGGAACTGCATGAACTTTTTGCAGCGTTTTTGAAGTTTGACTAGTAAACAATGTCAACTTAGTCTACTGACTTTGGACAGCTGACACTTTCCATCATACCCAGTAAAAAAAAGAAGCTGAGTTTTCATATAATAATGATGATTATGATGATGATGATGCAAATATTCTGCTCAGTACCATAGATTTGCTTGTAAGTTGTTTGACCATAACCAGTTGAACATATCAGTTGGTGGCTAACATGTGCATCGCTAATCACGAGCAGAGGAAGTCGGAGAGCATCATAGCCATGTGTTGCGAGGAATTCTTTGGAGTTTGAATAATTCACCATTGGAAAAATGGGTGTTTCATTCAACATCCTTAAACAACCCTTATTCAGGGACTTTTTTTTAACAGAAAGGGCTACTCGACCTGAAGAAAATTCTAACTGGGTCCCACCTGCAAGGTCATGCGCTGTTTATCTTGATATGGGATCACCATGTCGCGCACATATGGTTGTGATGCATGTACCTGGTGTACTATTATCAGATCAGTAGTTATGATGGGCATGCTGGGCTTCATATATTTTACCCCAGTGTCACTGGTATGCACTGCTTTCTCTTTCTTTTTCTCTGTCTCCCTCTCACTCAATGATAATAATAATTTCAAATTTTGGCACTAGGCGTACGGAGTACGTCGGTATCATCAATCCCATTGCTCGACTGTTACTTATCTTATGGATTCCAAAATGATGAAAGGCGAAGTCGACATAAACAGCATTTGCACTGGGAACGTAAAGCCAGACGAAATGCTGTTAAGAATTTCTTCGATGTGCAAACGATTCTGCCAGTGGTTGAAGGTCTGAGGTTGGTGGCTAGTCGATATTGTCTATTCCAGTTGATTACTGTTACTGAATTCATCTACATCAAAATTATGGAAGGCAAAGATCAACTCAGAGGAATTTGAACACAGAATTGAGGTCAGACTAAATGCAGCTAAGCATTTTGTCTGGTGTGCTAACATTCCTGCAATAAAAGTAATATTATGAGAACAAGCAGTATTGAGAATACATTAATGATAAACCGATAATAATAAGTCACAAGTATATGAAGAGACGAATTTAGACATATTATGGGTCACGAGGAATGAAAGCAATAACAAAATAACAATACTACTACTACTACTACTACTACTACTACTACTACTACCACTACTACTACTACTACTACTACCACTACTACTACTACTACTACTACTACTACTACTACTACTATTACTACTACTACTACCGACAACATCACCACCACTACCACCACTACTACTAGCAGCAGCAGCAGTGGTAAAATATTGAAACCAGTATTAAAATTATGAAGACACAATGATAATTGTATGAGCAGTTATAATTATGTGTGTGTGTGAGTGTGTGTAATGTACATATATGTACATAACCACACACACACACATATGTATATATGTACATATATATGTATATGTATATATATATATATACACATATACATGTACATGTATATATATATATATATATATATATATATATATATATACGTATATGCATATATAAAATATGTATATATGTATATGTGAATATATATGTCACACACGTATGTTTATGTGTTCGTATGCGCGTGTGGGTTTGTGTTCATTTCCTTACCATGTGCAAAGGAAGGTTGAAGACAAATAGGTAAGTGTACAATTGAGTGCGTATCTTTGGGCATATTGGTACATTGTATGTGGAAGTATGCATTAGTCCCTCGTCTTATGTGATTCTGCATGTACATATAGATGCAAGAATGTGATTAGAATAATATAAAATCACAAAAACCACAAAATGAACATATTCCGAATATAGTAACCGCATTATACAATAGAATTTAGTGATATACTGACTTAGCAATGGTATTTATGGTATCAATGGTCTTGATTATAGCGAACACAGTGGGGAGAGACATTGCATAAATGCGTTAGAGAAAAGACAAAAGCTGAAAATCTACATGACAACATCGTAAACCTTTTGATCTCAGAATGACTAGCACATGGTAACAGAGTGCTTCCTACTCAATTTATATGTGTATAATGTTTTTTCTACTTTCTACCAAGAGTTCTATACGTAAGATTTTGTGTTTATTCATTTTGTCCGTTCATTTTCTTGATATCTTTCTCTGTCTTTACGACTATTGTTTTGTTTCTTCTTGTAATCTATTTTTTAATTTTGTTCTTTATTATTCTCACCAGGTCTTGTATATCAGGACCTCGTTGCTGTATTTGGTAATCTTATGTATTCTTTTCCAATTTCTCGTAAGTATGTGTGTGCGTTTTAATGTTATACTTTATAAAATTTTTCTCATACATACATACATACATACATACATATATACATATACATACATGCATACATACATATATATATATACATACATATATATATATATACATACATATATATATATATATATATATAATATATATATATATAGGCGCAGGAGTCGATGTGTGGTAAGTAGCTTGCTAACCAACCACATGGTTCCGGGTTCAGTCCCACTGCGTGGCATCTTGGGCAAGTGTCTTCTGCTATAGCCCCGGGCCGACCAATGCCTTGTGAGTGGATTTGGTAGACGGAAACTGAAAGAAGCCTGTCGTATATATGTATATATATATATGTATGTGTGTGTGTTTGTGTGTCTGTGTTTGTCCCCCTAGCATTGCTTGACAACCGATGCTGGTGTGTTTACGTCCCCGTCACTTAGCGGTTCGGCAAAAGAGACCGATAGAATAAGTACTGGGCTTACAAAGAATAAGTCCCGGGGTCGATTTGCTCGACTAAAGGCGGTGCTCCAGCAAGGCCGCAGTCAAATGACTGAAACAAAATTATTAGGTTGAGGATGGTCGTTTATCCGCAACGTCTGTGTGTTAATATCATATGACAGATGCGCGAGAAGGTTACGTCAAAGCTTACGTTCAGTGGCTATGCCATATGATAGTCACAACAATAGCTATGAAGACTGGAGGTAGCCTTCGAATTAGAGCTCTTTTACCTTTTTATTGTATCCAGTAGCTGTGTGAGTATATAATCTTATTTAGTCAAGGAGTGGTGTCCTTTATGTGTGATACATTTATTTTTTTTTTTATATTTTCAAAACGGTTTTAAAAAATTGTTATTTTTAACCGATTTGCTGAGCATAATTGTTATGAATAGCTGCAGTTGCAATTTGCTGAAAATTCTCAAGCGAATAAATATGATTATTTGGTTCTTAAATTTTCACTGCATCCATTTAAACATGCTGTGTTTACAGGGCAAATATAAATAAAGAGGCTTACATAGAAAGAAAGCGAGATAGAGTAAAAAAGAATGTGTGAGAGTGCAGTTGCGTATATACGAGTGTATGCCTGGTGTGCATGTATTAGATTAAACAAAATAACAAACACCTCAGACACTAATATGGAAAAGTAAAGAGATATTAGGGAAAATGAAATGAAGGTACTTGAAATTTGTTATGCCCAAAATTAAAGTATAACTAATGATCTTCTTCCTACTGATGAAAGTGATTCACGAGCAGGAACTTTCATGCAAAACATTCAAATTAAATAGCATGTTCAGTAGTGGTTTTTGTTTTCTATAAACTATATTATTTGTATTTTGTCTGTGGTCTAGTGTGCAGATAGATAAAGTCGCAAGACTAGAAAGTGGAGATTTTGCACATATATCCAAAAGTTCACTGAATGGGATTTGTTTAGTCCTGGTATCACGTATTTTATTGTCCTGCATTTATTCTTATCCTTTATGTGAGTTTCGCTTGCCCCATTTAACGTTCGCTGAATTCATTACATATAATGGCATATAATTCTATGAAGACGTAAAGAGGGTTTTCACACCATAAACTTGTCCCATTTTTTTATTGTGATGCGTTTTCAACAACCACACATCATACTTTTCAAAAATTTTCAACTGTAGTTATTCTTAACAGCTAGGCATTCCAAATACTTACAAGGTAACATTTCCTTTTCAACAGTTTTGACATTTTGGTACGAAGCAATGTATATATATATATATATATATATATATATATATATATATATATATATATAGCATTTATATAAATAGCATTTAGTGCACATATTGATACCTGTGCCGCACAACTCCATCCCAATTTTAGAATCTTTCCCCTCTACAAATTTAAAGACAATGCCACTCATACCCAGCGAATAACCATGGAATCCCACCTTATTAATAAATACAGACCACTTCTAAACACATGCCCCTAACACGAACCCACAACAAACACACTTACACCTGCACACACCCTACACACACCTTTACCCAGATATTAACACCATGACACACACAACTATATGGTTCCACACATACACATAATTGAATACGGGTGCAAAACATCCAACACTATTTTTTGGAAATGGCTGTAAATATTGACTTCACACAAATACGTTGCTTCCCCATACAGGCACAAGGCCAGCAGAACTATAAATATTGAAAATTGTACCCACACACATACACATATATACACGCGCGCGCGTCCCAACATACATATAAACACACACACGCGCGCGCGCACACACATACATACATACAGCTCTCCCTGTTCTAAACGAACTTACTTATCCAGTCAAGCGGAAAATACACTCCCTAACTACGCGCTAAAAAACTATTTAAAATATCCACATGACGTCTACTGACCAGCCTGAACAATAAGAATTTTCAACAACACTATTTTCGAAAATTCTAAACATTCACGTGACCTCTTTATTATGGCCAATAAGAAATTTTAGGCGGGACACTAGCCAAATTTTAACTTCTCTGGAGCCTTTTTTCTTACCCCAACACCAACTTCCATTCAAACATTCACGTGACCCCTTCATAATGACCAATCAAAATTTTAGGCGCGAAACCAAGCAAATCCAAAACAACTCTGGAGCCTCTTTTTTTCACATATAAGAGACAGACTCTAATCTCTCTTTTATATTTTGATAAGCATAACAAATGCGCAACCGGTAAAAAGAACTTTCACCTAATTAAATTACTTAAATTACTTCAATTATTTGTCAGCATTTTCTTCATTTCCTTTTACATATATATATATATATATACTCTTTTACTCTTTTACTCATAAATGACATAAAAAAGAAACCAGGCCATGGCTAAATAAGACAATTTACTCACACACCTCCAGTACAGAGCCAAAAAGCTAAAACAGCTCTAAATTCTCTTTTTATAACTAATGTTTTGTCTGTCATATGACATATGTACTGCATATCAGCTTTGAGAACACCTTCTCGCGACACAGCTTCACATAACATGCATCTTTGCAAATCAATTGTTTGGAAACTGCTTGAATGTGCGCGCGCGTGTGTGTGTGCACGCACGTGCGTGTGTGTATGAATGGATATAGATATAATCTTGCTAATACAGTTTTCTTGGATTTCAAGTAACGCCGGTCCATATTAGACGATATGCAGGAATAATTTGGTGCTATATTTACGGAAGGTGTTGAATGTATTCTGAGAGTGCTTATTGATAACACATGCCCAAGAAATATATCATTGTATGCGATCTTATTATATTAATTAAATG
>NC_042998.1:110392650-110407650 GCF_006345805.1 Octopus sinensis | reverse complement strand
GTTTGTCAACTACGTGGTTCACGGCACAATAATCCCGGGCCGATAGATCTCTTATGAGGGAAAAGGGTTGAAAAAAGCTTTGCAGAATGTAACTATTAAAAAAGCTGTTTAAACAATGTCTTGTGGGCGATTTGACAGCATCCTTCAAAGCGGTGCCATAGGATGGCTGCACTCCTATCATTGGAAGTAGTAAATTATAGAGAATATGACGCATACACAGACATGTGTATGTGTGTGTGCGTGCGTGTATGTATGTTGTATATATATATATATATATATATATATATATATATATATATATAGTTGTGTATTTGTGTGTGTGTAATGAGAGCTAAAGTGGAACGGAAGAGAAGCAAGAATGTGTTTATACATGTGTGACTGTGTACCGTATTAAACGTGATTCCATGCGTCTCTAATGTCATATTCCTCTTTGTGTATCCCTGTTATTCTTGGTATCTGCTTGGGTTTACTTTTGAGTTTTCTATCGATTTGTACGTGTATATGAGCGCGTGAGTTTGTAAGCGTGCAAAAATGCATTTGTGTCTGTTGCAAGGTATGTACATAGTTGTGTATGTATACCTACCCACCGATGTTGGGTTGCGTGTGTTTTAAGAGTGAACTTATATAGGAATTGAGTGTTTGTGGATATATCTCCATATATGTATACAAGGAAGTAAGGGAGTGTGAATTACGGTTGTGTATATGTTTGTGGATGTTCGAACACAGCTAAAAGAAAAGAAAAACGAAAACTAAATGTGGTTTAGGTTTCAAAAAAAGACACAGTGACACACTTCATTATATATTTTTTTATGAGAATTGTTTGTAGTCTACGTGTAGGTGAAGTGATTGTTCCTGCCAATGTTGTTGATATTATTTTCTTGCTTATTCTTTTATTACTCCTCCTATTGTTGTTGTTGACGTTGCTGATGATGGTAATACTACAGTTTTGTTTGGTTCGTAAACTTTCATATCACTCTGCCAAACCTGACACATTTCTAAATTTTGACGTGTTTTTCTTTTTTTTGCTTCTTTTCCTGGTTATATTGCTCTTGTTGTGGAAGTTTCTTATGTTCATCGCGTTGCTATACTTGTTACTATTTACGAGAACGACAAGGAGGCAAATTGGTTGTGTTTAGTAAATATGTAGACCAGTAGAGTACTTTATTGATTTTTGTTATCTGCGGAAAAAAGTGAAAACATCATAGATATACACCGATCACTATGATATACACACAGAGCGTGTATCGCGTTTCCTGGATTTTTTCGCGATTTTATCAGAGGAGGAAGGCCAACATAAGCAAATTTCAGAATCACCTGAATATTTGACAGGAGGAGATGGACTTCTTTTCAGCCTCTGATTTCTGAACGGAATGATTGTGACACCTCTTGTAAAGTCACTGAACTTGATCAGCTATTGATGATGGTGATATATATTGGTTGTAGATTCCATTCGTATTTTTTACTCCAGAAATATGATACTGTAAAAGAAAATGCAGTAAACAATATCCCATTAAAGACACAAAAAAATTACATATGGAGACATACATAATATAATATATATACCTATAGTCACATATACATATTTATGTATATATGTACGTACTCACAAACATACACATACGCACGCACGCACACACACAGACACACCACACACACACACACATAAGATGTTTGATGTTTGTTCAAAGCGGAAGTCGAAAATGAAGTGTACGGTAAAAAATATTTGGGATTATCATCATCATTTTTATTATTATCATTATTATCATCAACATCGTCATTATTATTATTATTATTATTATTATTATTATTATTATTATTATTATTATTATTATTATTATTATTATTATTATTATTATTATTATTATTATTATTATTGTTGTTGTTCTTGTTGTTGTTGTTGTCATCGTCGTCGTTGTTGTTATTATTATTATTGTTTTTATTATCATAATCGTCATTATTAGTATTATTAATGTTGTTGTTATTGTCGTCCTCGTCGTTGTTATTGTTATTATTATTGTTATTATCATTATTATATTATTATCATCATCATCATCATCATCATTATTATTATTATTATATTATTAGTATTATTATTATTATTATTATATTATATTATTATTATTATTATTATTATTATTATTATTCAGTAGTTTTATTTTTATTTTTATAGCGTGCTTTCACTTCACTACCGAGCGCAGCTCTCTGCGTGCCTTGGTATGTGCTGTGATTTGTTGTGATGCTCTGATGGTTATTGTATGGAAAGTGTTCTGCGTAGGGTGTGTGCAGTGCCTAGTAGTGCAATTTTCTGTATGTTATATGTGTTTGTAAGTCCTGGTGTTTTTGTTATGTATTTGTCTGAATATTTTTTTATCATGCCTAATGCACCTACTATGATAGGAATTGTTTCTGTTTTCAGATTCCACATTCTAGTTACCTCTATTTCCAGGTCTTTGTATTTTGAGAGTTTCTCCATTTCTTTTAGAGACACGTTGTCATCTGCCGGGACTGATACATCAATTAGAAAGCATTTTTTTTCTTCATGGTCTCTGACAACTATTATTAGTATCATTATTATTATTATTATTATTATTATTATTATTATTATTATTATTATTATTTTATTATTATTATTATTATCATTATTAACTCTGCTACTAGTATCATTGTGTGGTTAATGACTAAAATGTTGATCGATACTATCAACTGTGTCTTGAAAACAAATCCTGACTACAAAAACAAAGTTGTAAACTTGGTGTCGATGGCTGCAACAGTTGTGCTGCAAATGTTGGTGGTGAAAAAATAGGGGAGAAAAAATAGAAAAGGCACTGCCTATATTTTGTCCTCAACATTCTCATCATCATGTTAGTTATCAACACCAACGTCATCATCATAATCATCATCATCACAACATCAGCAGCAACATAATCATCATCATCATCATCAACAAGCAACAACAATAACAGCAGTATTGTAAGATTAATATCTTACCCATCACCATTATACTCAATCTCATATGCATGCTCAGTGCCATCGCAAAATTTATCGTGACCAAAATCATTAACATATCTTTTAGATCATCGTCTCTACACCACTACCACCAACAGCACTGTCATACATCCTTACCAATCTTCACCAGAATCAGCATTATCATAGTCCTATTTTTTATTGTTTTTGTTTTTTGTTTTGTCAACATCACCATCGACGTGGTTGTAAATATCATGAAATGTAATAAACGGTAGATAAGTGCTTAAAGCGTTTAAACCCCAGCAAAAGCGGAGAATAAAATCCACAGAACGCACGAAAAAAAAAATAATAATATATTGAAGAAAATCTATCAAATGATTGATGAAAGAAAGTAGAGTGGGTAAAACAGAGATATCTACATATATGGCTAGATAAGGGAATTCAGTATAATAAATTATCTAAGAACGTATGTATATATGTATGTATGTATGTATGTATATATATGCATGTATGTATGTATGCATGCATGTATGTATGTATGTATGTATGTATGTATGTATGTTGGCATGTATGTATGTATGTATGTATGTATGTATGTATATATGCATGTATGCACGTATATGTATTTGTGTATGTCATTATTCAGTTTTAAATCAAGATTTCTTACCAATACAGAAAGAGACGGTTTCTAATCTAGTTCTAATACACTTTCATTGGAATTTCAATATCAGCAACATGGTATTTTTGTATGTATGTATATATGTATGTATGTATGTATGTATGTATGTATGTATGTATGTATGTATGTATGTATGTATGTATGTACCTATGTGTGTTTGTGTGTATGTATATATGTATAATTGTTGATTTGTACGTTTCGCTTTATGTATGTCTTCTCATGCATATACTTACATATCTAAACATGCTCTAATATACTTAAATGATAAACTTCTGGAAAGTTTTACAGATTTTTACAGATCCAGTGATAGTTTGATCTGCAGTCTTCGAATCAGCTTTCTCCTTTCTAGTTTTGGGAAGCCTAATTTCTCAAGATAGGTGTTTAGACAGTTTATTACACAAGTCACTGCCCCCAAAATTGTAGGTAGTGACCTGCACTTGTAATCTGGGTAGAGTAACTGCAGATTTCTCATCAATAGTTCAGCGTAAGCATTCCCTTTTTCACTGATTTTCAGCTTTATGATTATATCAGCTGGACAGCTGATTTCCACAGACAGCTGAAACACAGTTTCTCCCCCTGTCTCAAATCAGTATATCCGGTTTATTGAGGTTTTAACCGGGACATTCCAGTCTGCATGTATGTGTGTAAGTATGTATGTATGCATATATATATATATATATATATATATATTATATATATATATATATATATATATATATATATATATATATATATATATATATATATATATATATATATTATATATATATATATATAATATATATATATGTATGTATCAATGTATATATGCGGGATGTGTGTCTATATGTGTATACGTATGTATGTTTGTATGTATATATTTATTAGCAACTTATATACACATATAACATACTTTTGAAAATAGACTAAAGACAAATGCATGATTCGTAAAGAGAATCACTCATCGTATTTGTCAACGCAGGCGACTAAGAGGAGAAAATTACCTACGAATCTATAATGCAAATTGTCGATATTTCGTTAAACCATCACAGAAGTCTAATTTCATATAATCACATGTAGAATTAGCACCACGGTGCATCTAGTACAGAACCACGGGCTTTTAAAATGCATTTTCCCTGTATTTTGAAGAATAATTGCATTTAAATACCTTGAGTAAAGCAACCCCTTTCCTAACAAAAACTGATATACACTTGAATAAGTTGAATTTCAAGGACACTACAAAACCTGATGTGTGTATATACTTACACACATGTATACAAATACATGCATATATACCTATGTTCTTATATAAAGATATGAATACATGTACATATATAAACATTATATATATGTATAAATATTTATATGTATATATATATATATATATATATATATATATACGTATGTATACATGTGTGTGGGGGACGTATAACTTGGATATTGATACCATCAAAACATGTCGAGATGTAGAAGTTAATAAATCTGAAAATTTTATCGAATAGAGTTATTGAAATATCATACATTTCATATATTTCATGTAGACTTGTAACATCAAATGTTACTAGAGTATATTTTAATCACGTTTCCTTTACCAAAACTAGAATATTTTGACAATGTTGCGCTCATTTTATATACGTTGTTAAAATTGAATGGTCTACATATAAAGCTGTTTTGGAATGGAACGTATACATATCGCACGTTCAGTATGTATTTTCCCTGATTATGTAAATGACGAGGTATAAATACAATGTGAATTTACTTAACATGTTTCGCGAGTCCTGGTCGTGGATAAGATTTTCGCTATTGGCTTTCTACTTCGGAAAATATTTTCTCTCATTAGAAGATCTATGTTGACACATACATTTTAATAACGTTTCGAACAATAAGACAGCAATATTTCGGCATCAGTGAGCCTCCTCAGTCACAGACATTACACGGAATTCTGACGCTGGATTAGAATAATTCTCACGCCGCACAAGACTTAGACAAAAGTACTTAATACTTGTTAGCCAAGCTGATTGTACATAATTTAAGTATATGAGATTCTGTATAAAATATATTACAATTTTCATATATTTAAAAATATACATATAGATGGGAAGTTATATAGTACATTTCTCAACATAATTTATAGGGTTCTGTAAAAATATAATTTAATGAAATTGCAATGATATATCCTCGGTAGATTTATTAGATATATAGGTTCATGTTTAATTAATAAAATCTTTATTACAACATTTTATGTGAGGATAAAATTTCTAACCAGCTTCCTTGATCATCACTTCCTATATACAAGCAGCATTTGATTATACGCATACAAGTGTGTGTGTGAGTACATGTGCGTGCGCGTGTGTGTGTTTGTATGGGATGTGTTTGTGTCTGTCTATATATATATGTATATATATAATTACCAATATTAGATTCCGCACCTACTATAACACCTGTCAAGCCGGACTAACATCTGATATTAGAAATTTTAGAAGTTATAAAATGAAGTTCATATTTTCTGATAAGAGCAACAACCTGTAAGAAGTCACTTTCGATCTATATGATAAGTTTCTTTATGAGAATTTTCCCACTAAATATAAAAAGTAACAGTGAGAGAGAGATGCAATGATATTAACGATGAGGCAAAATCCCTCTCTGAACGTATAAAATCGATCATAGATTAGAATGCTTAACAAAAAGGTATGCTTTTATTACTGTAAAAAATCACAAACCTAATTTCAAGAGGAAGCCTACTTGCAGATTTTTAAACAGCGAGGACTGAAATCGGGTTAGTAGCCAAAAAGCTACTAAGGAATATTAGTATCTAAATTTGCTATACAATTAAATTACAATACTGTAACAGAGTAGATTAAGGTTTTAAAGCATAGGTCTATATTTACACACTTCGATGTTAAATGTTTTTATCTCTCGATATCGAGATGGCTGCTTGATAAGGCGACTGCTTTTGCAAATATATATGTTGATATAGACTATATAAACTTAGACTTTATCATGCATCTGAGAAAAGTATTTTTAATATAGTAAAGGCTCAGCATGAGTTTAAAATCCGATACAGATAACTTGCTCGGTTTATTGATGGGATCGTATGACAGTGCTCACCACTACAATCTTGTATCCTTATAGCAAACACACTAAGATCTCCAAGTTCCCGTTGAACGATGTAGATCTCTACCAAAACAATGGATTTTCAATTTCACATGGCTATGACGTTCACACTCTTGATAAATTTAAGGAAAACTCATCGCTACCATTAGTCAATTCGACCTTAAAATCACTGTCAAAACTAATCTGTCAAAGTCAATTTTGGAGATGTTTCTCTCGATCTGGATATATAGCAGGACCCTGGAACCCTGGCTTCATGATTTGAGGCGTATGGAACTACCTCTTAGCCACTATGGTTCCCAGATCTACTCTGGCCCGGCGTGGTGGCACCTGTAAGGGTCCCAGTTATGGGCTAACTAGCAAACCACCACCTGCGACTGTATAGAATGCCTAAAAAAAAGGATTCGTAGTGATTGAATGGTTAATGAGGCGTATTAATGTCTGTTATATGGATGGAAGAGTATCAAAGGACTGGTGCAGTGCCTGTACAGTACCACTGTACACAGGGAAAGGGGATAAATGTGAGTGTGGAAATGTTAGGGGTGTAAGTCTTTTATGTGTGGTTGGTAAACTGTATGGGAGAGTTCTGATTGTAAGGATGAGGAACCAGGCACAGAATATATTAAGGGAAGAGCAGTGTGGTTTTAGGAGTGGAAAGGGTGTGCAGATCAGATATTTGTAGTAAGGCAGATGTGCGAGAAGTTTCTGGCAAAAGAGGGATATATATTGGGCCTTTATGGATTAAGAGAAGGCATATGACCGAGTGGATAGGGCTAAAATGTGGCAGGTGTTGCAGTTGTATGGAGTTGTTGAATATGAGTATAAATGATGAGATGTTAGAGGAGGTGAATGCTCTTAAGTATCTGGGATTACATGTGATGGCGAGTGGGGTGCGGCTGAAAAGGTGGGACATAGAGTAAGGGAGTGGAGTAAGGTACTTGAAGTTATGAAATATATGCTGAGAGATAAAAGGTTGAGTGTGAAAGCGAAAATAAGGGTGTATGAAACCATGATTGTGCTGACAATGTAATCTGGTGCAGAGATGTGGAGTCTGAGACAGATGAAAAGGAGGTGACTAGATTTATTTGGGATGAAATGTTTTAGAGCTATGGTTGGTGTGACACCGGTGGATGAGGAATGCGGAGGACTATGATAGGTGTGACACGGAGGTGAGGAATGAGGAGGTGCGAAGGCGAGCAGAAGTGAGAGAAAATCTATGTACCAGAATTGATAGACGAACGTTGAGGTGGTTTGGCCACATGGAGAGGACGGTAAGGAGGAGGATGAAGGCAGTGGTGATAGGCAGTAGAACCTGATACTGACCTCGTTTTATGTGGATGAATGGAGTGAGGAAAACTTTAGTGCTTAGAAGTATTGGAGTGAGAGAGGCAAGAGCGTTTATAAATGATAGGAAAACTTGGAGAGTGTTTGTGATCGGATGAGTGAATTGAAGTTGCTCAAAGGGGTACGGAACCAGCATGATGCGGCGTGGGGAAACCAGCATATGCTGTCCGGCCCCGCTTCTGATATCGGGGGTTGCTTTCTATGCCTTGACCCGAGCATAGGACGGAGCTCGCTTCTTTGAGTTGGGAAATCAATGGAATGCCTGGTGTGTGTCTTGTGGCTACATTCTCCTATGGCGAATTTAGGTCTTGGTAAATAAAAAAATTCCCGCGATCTAAAAACTCTCACATTTATAACCATAACATAAGCCCAGCGAGATACTTTCCTAGATACACAAACATTCCTGCTACCACCCTACACTTTTTAAAACAATGATAGTCAACATTAACAATAGGATATCCGTCTACTCTTCTAAAGAAATTCTTTATAAGGCAGCCTACTACTAAAACAATACCCTATCCAACAGTGACTTCAGAGATAAGTTATATCTCAAAACATCCAGTAATAATACGAATAATAAAAAAGAAACCTAAGAATAGACCTAGGAAAATAATTTGATTTGTCCCCCACAAACACACACTTTTCTGAGTTTTAAAACTAAGTAAAACGTTTGTCGCTCTTAGATATTCATATACTTGAAAATCACAAATACAGAAGGATTTTCAACAGACGTTCATTTAAATAATGAGAGCTGCTGCACGAATAGGAAGAACATCATTACTTGCAAATGCTACCAAGAGCCCACTCCCAGTTGTATTTTTCGGGACCCTGGAGCTTGTCCACTAGACCAAAGGTGCTTGATAAAACCAGTTATCACTATGCTAGGCACCCATCTTCTTTCCAAGAGATGAACAAAAGAAAAGCACTAAGTTGGCTAGCGACGTATGGAGTTTAAGGACCAAGTCGATCCCACATACGAGGAAGAGAAAAATCGTAAAAATATCCATGCCATATGATAATGGATTGAAAAAGGTAAGATATACATAGCTGAAAAATCATATATCGTTAATTGATCAAAGACATCCACCGAACTGCTGAATTCTAGATCAGCAACCTTCAGCAAGCGTAAACATATGGACAAGTTTCTTTTGGTGATTTAAAGAACACCATCCTCTCCAGATTGAGCAGCTGCATTGCAGACGTTAGACACTTGTGATTTTATACCATCATCTCGTGTGATTCCTCTTAAACTATTGTCCTAAATATTAACTCCTATAAACCTTGTAAACAGAGCTTGATGATTAATTGGAGACAATAGGCATGTTTAAAAATCTACCTCTATAATACTATTAGAATATCACAACTATATAATGTGAAAGTGTACATTAAAAGTATACAAACACACACACACACATACACACAGATATTTTCCGTATAGAATGATCTTCGTACAGCTGAAGAGATTTAAATTTGAGCAGGTAGAGGAGAAAATGTAACATTTGAGGTGTTGACATAAATGTCAACACCTCAATTTAAAACTTATTCTCTGAAGACAGAGAATGGTACTATCCGATGATGGAATCAATTTACGATCATTATTTTGAAACACCAAGCCCCCAGAAACAGCTGTTAAACGCCTAAAACCCCTTATTCAATCCCTTTAATTCCTGATATCATTTCTATTCTATGTAAGACCATTTTATATGTAAGCATATGAAAGTTATTTTGTATAAAATGCATTTAATAATCTTTGCATATCGACTTCCATAACCTCCTTATCCTTATATTTACTCTCTCTCTCTCTTTCTCTCTCTCTCTCTCTCTCTGTATATATATATATATATATATATATGTAAATAAAAAAGGACACCAAACGAAAAATTAGAAATAGCAGTCAAAGACTGTTTATTTCTATTTTCTCCAAATAAGACTCCACATACAACCCTTTATATATAGATCCTACCGATAATGGTTATATTGACATACCGAAATCTACCCGAAAATAATTGTTGTTTTGTTTTAAATTAATAATTATTTACCTTATATTATAAACGTATGTATATAATATATATATATATATAATATATATATATATATATATATAATATATATATATATATATATGGCCTGCTCGCTTAGCCAGCGGGGTAGCGTCTTTCGAAAGCTAAAACAATGCGAACGCATTGTGACCAGCGATGTGTAACAACATCTGATGGTCTGGTCGGTCACGTGATCACGTGATATAAAATATATATTTATACAGGGGTTTGACAAAATAATAGAAACACCTTAAAATTTCAAACAAATTTATTTTAATGTCGTATAGGACCGCCTTTGGCAGCTTGAATACTACGTGGTATGGACTCGTGCAAAGTTTGAATTGTTTCCAAAGGAATGTTTGTCTATTCTTCAGCTAAAACAATTCTCGTAGTGATAATGTTAGAGGATATCGCTTCCTTAAATGTTTTTCTAAAACGCACCATAAATGTTCAATAATATTGAGATCTGAGGACTGTGTGGCCCGATAAGATGTTCAACTTCACTAGAATGTTCCTTGTGCCATTTAGTAACAAGTTTAGCCGTGTGAATTAGTGCCTTATCTTCCTGAAAGATTGCGTTTCCTTTCGGAAACAGTTCCGCAACCATAGGATGAATTTGATCAGGTAAAATGCTTAAACAGTGTTGACTATTAATTCTGTCACGAAGGGAAACCATTGGGCCGGCATTTGTAAGATATAGCCCCCCACCCCCGATAATCACAGATCCTCCTCCATGTTTAACAGTTGGAAGAAGGTAGTCTCGGTCAAACGCTTCTTTTGGCTCTCACCAAACGTATACTCAGCCGGAGGTCGGATATAAGGTAAAGAATGACTCGTCTCAAAATAACATTCTGCCACTGCTTTAGGTGCGCGTTTATGTGTACGTAATTCTTGAGTTTGTCCCCCAATGCTTCACAACCGTACTTCGGTTGTTTAATTCCTCGTAACCTTGGTTTTCGCCAAGGGACGATAGAATAAATATCAAACTTTAAAATGATAAGTTCTTCAGATGATTTATTCAACTACACACTTTAGGGCGATACCTATAATGACGATAGTCTAAGGAGTGTTATAACTACAGGATAAAAGAAATGTATTGAACAATTAATCAAGTTTGCATCCACAAATTAATATTTTTTATGTTTGAGACAGAAATTAATTCAAAGTACTTGTACTATTGATTATATCGGAATTATACATATATGATTAAATCTAAATTTCTTACTTGCAAAACCCAGTCAGGGGGATAACATCAAGTAGAAAGACAGAAAAAGTTTGCTGACAATCACACCGATAAATTAATGGAAAACAAGAAAGTATATTTCATAAAATGAGAGACAAATAATATAAGTCTTGCGAAGACAAGAGGCGTCAGATGTCTGTTACTGTCAGTAGAATTCATTGCTTTGGATTCATTTACTTGGTTTTTGCTCTGCACATGTTCTGTTTGTATCTTTGTATCTATTGACAAAACACGCTATTATATCGGCATTCTAGTTGAGAATTTCCAGCGATATTTTCTATTTTCATCGCTGACTATTTATGGAAATACCAGACTGTTTTCATTCTCACTATCGAACATTGTTATATAAGATTTCTCATGAATTTTCTCAAATTAGGTGTCATTATATTATGTATTTTAATAACAAAAAGACGCGCCATCCGGTGAGAATACTACGTTTTCATTTTAACAAATGTCAAGTATTATTGATATCATGTTGTACACACGTAAATATACGTATATTTACATGTACACACAATAGATCTTCTCGGTTTACGTCTATCAAATTCTACTCAAATGTATTGATTAACCCAAAAGTGGAGAAGAGGTAGAGGTACGGCGATTATAGAATCAGATTTGCACCACGTGGCTGACTAAAGAAATTCTTAACCACATTGCCATGCATCTATGTTAACATTAACCTCCTTAATGCTACATGAAACTGTGTTTATAATGATATTTCGTACTTCAGGTCATTAAATATTGTTTATTTAAACACTTAAGTGGGGTCTGGCTATATAAACGGCAGTTATTCGCTAGTTTATCCCAAAGGCAAAACTCATAAGTTCATGTTGTCTGCATGTGCGTTTCTGTAGATGTATTTGTGCGCATATGTAACTACATTTAAATGTCCCTTTTATTTTATTACAAGCTCTAGTCTTGAAAATATTTAATTATTTTTTGTTATAATTAAGTATATAAGTGTTACTGCGTGTATATGTGTAAACATGTGTTTGGGGGAAAGTAACAATTACCTTTATAAAAAAAGACACTGATTTCGCAATGGAGTTGAATATTAAACTCTGTGAAATACATAAACTTGTAATAATTGATGTTATCGAGAAAGAGAGAGAGACAGACAGAGACAGAGACAGAGCAATAAGTATATACTTACAAATATATAGCTTTTATAGAAGTAGAGAATTATTGATATGAGAATTCAGAAAGAGGCGAAGAACAACATACATTTATGTAATAGCATTAAAGAAACAATTTTCGAAACACTAAAACTGTAAACCAACTGAAACGTGACCATCCACCTGACTGAACAACCAAACCAAAATATCAAACTCAATTGTTATTGTTCAATAACTAACATACAAAACATTGAGCTTTTTACATAATGCAAATTCTTCGGAAAAGGCAAAAGGTTTTTCTTCTTTATATATTGCAGTAAACTTAATGGGAAAATATTTAAAATATATTGGAGGAATTATTTTCAATATGATCTTCTTATGTTGAGACTCTATCTATCTCTCTCTCTCTCTCTTTCATTCTCTCCCTTTCACTCTCAGTTACTCTTTTAACTCTCCCACTCTCTCCCATTCTCTCCATCTCGCTTCTGTTTTCTCCCCGTTTCTTTTCCTCTCTCTTCACTCCTCTCTATTACTATTACTATATCTACTATACATTTACTCTCATGGCATCTAACTCATATCGCAATATTCCCCCTCGAGAATAGGTCGATAGTCGCTTCCACGTCTCACCTATATGACTTTATTTTCCGTTCAGTTCACTTCAACACTTTTTTCCTCTCCCTTTCCGTATCTATATATGTAGATATTACTAGGTGCACATTCATTTGCACGTATTATTCGTTCACTCAAACACTCATATATATATATATATATATATATTATATATATATATATATATATATATATATATTATATATATATATGTGTGTGTGTGTGTTGTGTATGCATGTATGTAGGTATGTATGTAGGTATGTATATATAGATATATATATATATATTATATATACATGCGTGTGTGCGGTGTGTGTGTGTACATATATGTGCTACGTGCACACATATATTTCGCTCAAATACACATGTATACATAAATATACATAATTATTCAAATATAGATATATATGTGAGTTTATGCATGTGGGTATGTCTGTATGTACGTATGTATGGAAATATATACATATGCGTATATATCTATACATCTCTATATATATCTGTCTATCTGTCATCTATCTATCTATCTATCTGTCTATCTATCTCTCTCTCTCTCTCTCTATATATATATATACATACATATATATATATATTTGTATGTATATAGATAGATATAGATATATATACATGCATATATATGTATGTATGTATACGTGCACATATGCGTGTGCGTATGCGGTGTATGTTGATTAGAAAGCAATCTATAAATGAAGAGTTTTTTTCATTATCCGAGATATCGAACTAAACAACAAATTAGAAGAGACAGGAACAAAAAATATTGTCATTATATCACCCTGTACTGACCTGTAAAACATATATCACTAAATATAAGTATTATTTAACATAGATCTGCCAGCGAATTTAAGTTGGTGGCTATTACACACACGCACAAGACAGATTCTCACACACACACAAACACACACACATACACACAGACAAACACAACACATATTTGGTGATATATATATAGTTATCATGTATATATAAAAATATATATAGTATAGATATATGTATATATATATAGTGTGTATGTATACCATGTCTATATTTGTGTAAACGTATATCATATAGTTATATATATTATATATATCATATCATATTATATATATAATATAGATATATATATACTATCATATTATATATATATATATTATATATATAATATATATATATATATTAATTGATATATATATTTTATATGTTACATTTTATATATCTATATACATATATTATATATTATATATATATATATTATATATAATATACATATAAAACATAGATGGATAGATAGATAGATAGATAGAGAGATATGATATGATATGATATAATAAAACAAATTCGAAAACATAGGAACAAAGAAAAAGGAGTCAGAATGCCAAAATTCACTCCCAAAATTTTTGTGTGTTTCTGTTCTTGTGAGACATATTGATAGAATTAGAAATTTTTAATCTTCAATTAAAAAAAACATTTGTCCTTCATATATATATATATATATATATATATATATATATATATTATATATATATATTAATATATTATTATATATATATATATATATATTATATATATGTATATATATATATTATATATAATATATATATATATGTATATATATTATATATATATATATACATATATATATTATATATATATATATAAATATATGTATATATATATATATATGTATAAGGGTGAAAAGGAATACATGTGTGTATGTAAGTATATATAGTGTGTGAGTGTATATACATATATATGTATGTATATATATATATATATATATATAATACATTGTATGCATGTATGAATGTATAAATGTATGCATGGTTGGTATCTACATAATATTTTGTGCAATCAGTCTTGCATACATCCATATAAACATTTATGCGAACATGTTTCATATATATATATATATATATA
>NC_042998.1:110387650-110390150 GCF_006345805.1 Octopus sinensis | reverse complement strand
TTAACAGAGGGTATGAAACATTACATAACGTAATTTTAGATAACAGGAAGTTTGCGGATGAATTTTTTTTTCCTTTGACTGCATGATTAAGTTTAATCGAGGTGTAAACACCAACGTTTGTCGTAACTTGTCGAATATTGAAGAATATTCTAATTTAAAAAACAAAATCTAGATATACTCCAGCCATTATCTTTCTTTTTTTCTACATTCGTCCACCCCCACCTTGAACACTATTGTCCGATATGGTCTTCTTACACGAGCCAGAATATTAAAAAGCATGAAGCACTCCAGAGATCAATTACAAAAAGAAATTTATGGCATGTCTGGTCTTAATTACTGGGATCGACTCGCGAAACTCAAACTTTATTCTCTGCCGTGAGCGCTTTATTATTTGTATGATGTGGAAATTGTTCCGACAGTATTGCCCAAATGATATCGGTATCACTTTTAAAATCCACCAAAGACTTGGTCCGCGTTTCATGCGTCCTCTACATAAATCGTGCTGTCAGCACATCACAACACTGACAGATCTACTTTTCAACTGCACCTGCTCTTTTTAACATAATTCCAAAACATATAAAGGCGGGAAAAGATTTCGTAACCTTCAAAAAGTTCCTGGATGAATATTTCCAACAATTACCGGATAAGCCACTTAACCCCGGATATACTGCTGCAAACAAATCTCTTTGATTGAATGGGCAATGAAGCCCCAAAATAACTATAAAAAATAGATTACTAAATGTCTTTTCCAGGTGGTGCTATTAAGTTAGCTATGGCCTGGGCCAATGTGTCCGATACCTATCTAAGTATTACAGTGTCATATAGGTTGTAGCGACATCATAATTATATGTCTTGCTAATAAGTCAAAACTCAACTGCATAGAATATTTTGGATATATCCCAATTTATTTGTAAATTTTTTAACACGATTTCAATTAATCTGTTTTAGAGTTGTTCTGATGTACGCATTCAGTATTCATACCCATCTCCTTTCAGCTAATAAAAGAAAATTAGCCAATATGTCTCTGGAGTGAATTGGGTAAATATTTAGCATCAGTGTGTATTAGTGTACTGTAGTAATAAAAAAAACCCACCGAAATATGTATATCAACGCTTGGTTTAGTTGTTAATGCGTTGAGCCTACAATCATGAACTTTGGTCCGAAAGGCATGACATATGTCTATGCGCAAGCACGTGTGTGTATGTATACTTACAGTCATAAGCATACACCCTACCCTTCTCTTTAAATGTTAAGACCACAGTAGATAATATCTTTCTTAGCTTAGATGATAAACACTTCTCCCGTACTAGTGGATTCAGCAAAATACTTAATAGACATACCCTGAGAATATTCTTTATTTGTGCACCTAGTGTAAAAGAAATTTTAGTAGGTAGGCCTACACGTGAGGCAGAGGTAGGGTGCTCATTCAGGTGTAACACCACCTGTCCGATGAACGGCCACTGTAACACAGAGACAGTTCTATACGAAGCAGAGCTAACAGCCAAAGGACATAATGCGCAATCGAGCAAGTGGAAGTATGTGGAAGGAATGGAAGGCCCTTTCAGGACCCGCTTTAAGAACCACACGTCCTCCTTCAAGGTCTCGGATAAACGTAATGCCACAACCCTGACCAAGCACGTTTGGTCTTTGAAAGAAAACCTCACAGAGAACACCATAATGTGCAAGATCCTGGAGAAATGCAAAGCGTACTTCAATAGTCGCAGGAAGTGAAGGACGTACCTGGCTGAGAAGAGCAATTTTAAAGGTCCCCAACGCCTAGATATTTACCTGAAAAGCAGGAGTGAGGTGTTTTATGCTTGCCCACCTGAAAGGAAGTACATCCTATCATACCTGCGCACCCCACCATGACTGCAACCACCGGTCCCGAATTCGACTTTCTAACAATGACCCCGAGCTCGGGAGAGTTTGACCAGAGCACAAACCAATGCTCCCGTATACAAACACGCACACTCCAACAAGGCGGACACCCAACAAAATAGACCGCTCCCCCCATCATATACCACTTCAAACAAATTGTACACCCACGTATATTTAGACCTCCCCATATACATACACATTGCACACCGCATGCTAAGATAAAATCCCCACAAACTTTAACCAATACAGAAAGAAAACAGATGAACGAACACAACTATATATACCTATATCCTTGGAAAAATAATGCCTATGACACCATTACACATATCTCACACTCCATCCCCACAGAAGCACCACACTTAATAACGCACACTTTTCCCACAAAGACTTCAAGCTAACTCTTACCGGGCTTACAGCGCACCCAACCAAGGGACATAACTCCTAATCTGATCCCCTGGCCCCTTTTCGCTTGACCACCTTTTTCGCAGCAGCTGCAAACTGGATGTGTTAATCCACCTCCAACAATAGAGAGCAAATTACCTTCCATATCGGCTAACTCTGATGTGTGTGTGCGCGTATGTATGTATTATGCACATGTATATAATATATATATATTATATAT
>NC_042998.1:110342650-110385150 GCF_006345805.1 Octopus sinensis | reverse complement strand
TTGTGCGACTCTGAGATACACTTGCTTTAATGTATTTTTATCCGTAGCTTATGAATATATGCCTGGATATTAGTTATATATATGCGTGTGACTGTCTATTCCTATGACTTATTAGTCACACACAATATATATATATATATATATATATATATATATATATATATATATACATATACATGTATGTATTTATGTAAGTAAGTATGTATGTAGTATGTATGCATGTATGTACGTGTGAGTGTGTGAGTATCATAAGAATGTACACATATATGTAAGAGTAACACTGTGATAAATTAAAAATACAAAATGTATTTAATAAAAATAAAAAGATTTTAAATACCATGAATGACTTAAACTAAAAGAGAATGAAAGACTTGCACGAACATTATGGGAGAGGAAGAAGAGTGGTAAAGCGATCCAGGAAGAAACTAAAAGTAAGCAAAGGAGGCTGGCTCAGAGCTTACACAGTCGTCTAGATGTCTAACACTGGTCGATATTCCTTCTATTAAGAATGACCAGTGCATCTCTAGTAGTGTCTGTACATATAAATACTTTCTTACATAGATACCGACACGTTTACAAATATATACACGATCACACTCATATGTCTTCATATATATGCGCAGAAGCTCTCTCACATATACACATATTCATAAATGTATGTATACAAATATATGCATATATACATATAAATATATATATATACATACACATACACTTACAACATACGCACACACACACACACATATATATGCAAAAACTTATATAACTTTAATATATATATATATATATATATATATATATATATATATATATATATATATATATATGTATATATAAACTTATTTGCATAGATATAGCATACATACATACACATATAGATACACGCATATACACATGCATATATACAAATATAGATAGTATGACATAAATAGAAAAAGTGTTAGAGAGATAATAACCCAAACGCAGACGAAAACAAGTTGATTGATAGAGAGACTAATAGACGTTTGATAAACATAGAGAAAGGAGGAGAAAGAATGAGAGAGATTGAGAGAGAGCAGAAGGAATAAGACAGACAAAAAGAGACTGTGAGTTTTATACAGCATTACACATAAATATAATGACTTTAGATTATATTGGATTAGTCCAGGCTTGGCAATCAGATCGTTAGACGCTTCTATTTGATAAAGATTTAGTGAATGGTTCTCTTTGAATTTTCACAAAATGACTTAAGATAACTTAATATTTGAAGTACGTGTATGTATGCATGTATTTATGACTATATGTCTCTATGAGTCGGAAGGTGTGTTTGTGTATGTATGGGTATGTGTGTGTGTATATATATTTGTAATATGTATGTGTGCGCGCGTGCTATTTTTGTATATATGTGTAGGTTAATGCATGCGTAGATGATTAGAAGGATGTTTGTAAGTGACTAAGAGGAAGTGAAATGCAAATATTGTTCGGATTATGATCGTGTTCCCTGCGAAGTAAAAATGAGGTAATGTGACTAAGATAAATATTCTGAACAGTGTGAAGTGTATAGTTTCGGAAATAAGGAACGGCGAATCTACATGTTGGCATATAAGACACTTACACACACACACACACACACACACACACACACACACACACACACACACACACACACACACACACACACACACACACATACATATAAAGACTTTCTATTTCGTTTATATCATATGCTAACATATACAAATGCACGCACACATATATGGATGTGTCTGTACCGTACCATAGAGATATGCTTCATAATATATGAGTTGAGTTTTGTTAACATCGTTATGTTTAATGTATGGATATATGGATTATTTATGCGGTGGATATATACGTGCGTATGAAAAAAATGTTGTAAGGAGCGTGTGCCTGTGTATGCGTATATGGAAAAATATTTATGTTACTTAGAATTAAAGTTTGCTTGTTGCTACGTAAAAGTACGATGGTAAATAGTGAGATAAAAAAGGAATCAGGCAAATATAGATACTTTAAAACTCACTATGCAGGTAATAAATAGAAAGAAATTCATACTGAGAGAAAACCAAAACTCATAGGCGACCGATTGAGCAACAGAATGAAAAACAAGCTGGTACAAGGATAACAAAAGAAATCGTGTTGAAGACACCGAAAAGGCGACACAAGTATGCTTATGAATAGGGATGCTGTAAATAAATATATGTGTGTATTTATACTGGATAGTTGAATTCTTCAAGTGATACTGTTAAAAGCAATAGATTGGTCTCCAATGATGATGATGAAGATAGATACGAATCGGGTTTTATGCTTTTAATGATGCAGATAATTTATTACACACAAAACCTGAAGTACTATAGATATTTTTATATAACTTGTCAGATACGTATATGTGTGTATGTATATACATATATGTAAATGCGTATATGTATATACATACGGTATTTGTATAGTTTACTGTTCCGTTAAGGTATGATCAACAAATAGCACTCCTTTCAGTGAGAGAAAAATATCTAAAGTACACAGTATGAAAATATGAGTTCCCAGTTGCTGTGATTAGAGAACTTATTTAGCACATCGACAAAAATAAACCTAATAAGTTTGCTATCTACCTATAGGGTTTGAGTTCCAACTGCACATCATTTACAATCAGGTGTAGAACTGTAGAAAAATCCATGCTTATGTAAATGGATCTAAGAAATGCAACGTATGCATTGCTGAAAGATCTCACATTCTTTTTAGATCTAAGGATTCCAACGCGTTTCTTATGTGTGTGTGTATTTACTACCTAGCAGATCCTGTGATGTAATAATTACTCCATGTGGAGTACTCAACTAGTTACCCAACAAACCGAAGATATCTTAAGTGTATATGAACGTTACATTGTCCTTAAGGAATCCTAAGCTAACTCGCCCGTCGAATTTGACTTGGGATTCCTTAACCGTAGTGTAAACTTCATAAAATTCTTTGGCCTCATGAATAGCTAGCTATTCATGAGGCCAAAGAATTAGCAAAACGAAGTATCGTATGCGCATAATTGGTAACTTCATGGAGGAACCACCAACAGAATTAAAGCGCCATGTACCTCTCTCATTTTCCTTTTTAAATAAACTACGTGTTACTTCCTTAAAGCATGTGGTAAGGTTGTTTTCAGATTCGTTATTGCATATTTTGATTAAGATGTCTTCCCTTACAGGTGCACAATTATTTTGCAATAGAAATTCAGTAAAAACAGAATGGAGCTATGGTAACACATTTCTCGGGTAGTGGGTACTTGTTTTGGTTAAGGAAATAAATATATCTATGTTGTGGGGAAGTATTACATTGTGAAAGCTTTCCTTAATGTTATTTCTATAAAAAATTTTAAAACATCTATGATATGTAGGAAAGTGTAAATAAATATAGTTTACGAAATTG
This sequence comes from Octopus sinensis, assembly GCF_006345805.1. NCBI lineage: Eukaryota > Metazoa > Mollusca > Cephalopoda > Octopoda > Octopodidae > Octopus > Octopus sinensis. The sequence continues at coordinate 110,381,742 of NC_042998.1, read as the reverse complement.
CTTTTAATATACGCGTGGAAATTATATGGTTTGGTCAATTTATAGAATATTTCTTCATGTATATTTACATTTGGAAACATTAATACTTGTTATGTAATGTATTTTATTGTAAAACTAACGAAATACTTCTCTCTTTCAAAAAAGAGACATGATGAATGCAGCCTTATCTGCAAATAAATAGTAAAATCCTTTCTCAATATTGAAGAGCTAAATTTATATATTTTTGTATGTATATACACACACACCACACACATATATATATATATGTATACATTCTCCATTTGGACCACAGAACGCAACACGTTTTTTCATTCTCTCTCTCTCTCACTCTCTATTTATTTCCTCGTATTAATTTCTGTCGAAGAGCTTAGCCTCAAAACGTAAAAGTCTTTTGTATTTTCTCGAACGTCAAACTAATACGTTTGCTTGTTGTTCCTACACCTGTCTTTCTCTTTGTTTTTCTATAAATTTGATCTATATATATGTATATATAATTGTCAATAAATGTAACTAGGGTATTAGAAACACCTACATTGCTAGAAATAAGAGCTAAGATGTCCTCATGCGCATAAATGTAAATATATACACTAACAAGGACCTCAATCGTCCGAAAAATGCCAATCGCGAATTCCTAATACGGTCATCAGTTTCGGTAATTTCCGTTGCTTCGTCAGTTAGGACTGGTTCGAACTCCGGCTATTTTCGGATTATATTGAGTATTAGTATATATGTTTTCCTCAACCAAATTAATGTATAATTTACCGATTCGATAATGTGCATCTATAAAATTAATATAACCAGCAGTTTACAATTTTTCACGAAAAAAGAAATCATAATTGTTTCTGAATGTGACTGGGGTGATAGAAACACCTACATTGCCAGAAATAAGTGCTAATATGCTTTCATGCTGTAGTCAACGCACGTAAATGTAAACGTATAAACTGACAGGAACCTTGATCGTCCGAAAAGTACTGATCGAGAATCCCTAATTCTGACGTCATATATATATATATATATATATATATATATATACGTATGTATGTATGTATGTATGTATGTATGTATGTATGTATGTATTATGTATATATATATGTGTGTGTGTGTGTATGTTTGTGTGTGTGTGCGTGTGTGTGTGTGTGTGTATTTTTGTGTGTTTGTGTGTGTGTGTGTAAATATATATGTACATATTAGAAATGGATGCCAAAATAAGAAATTGAACAATTAAAGAATTTAATCATTTAATGATAAATTCAATTCTACATTATTATTATGCAAACAAATGACACATCTTGTAAGTTATACCTGTTTCAGCATCATTAATACAAACAAACATTTCAAGAATAATAATATACCGTTTTAAATATAATGAGGTTTCATCAGATAGACATATCTTAAATATTTCACGAAAATAGAACTTGAAACACTTTATAATTGCTAACGCTTAAAAAAAACAAACATTTTTTAAGGGTAAGCTTAAGAAAAAATAAATAATCTAACTGAAATTTCCTAAATTCCTGAATCTAAATCTGTTAGTATCTAGTTCTATAACTGCTTTTGTTGCATAATACACACATTCATATAGACATATTTATATATACACACGTACACCTATCTATTTTTCTATATATGTATACATACACGTACGCATACATATATGCATATTTTCATACACAAGATTACTTATTTATCTATCTATCTATCTATCTATCTATCTATCTATCTATCTATATCAATGTTTAAATTTTAAACAGCAGTACGCTACGCGTCTCAGTTCTCTTAGATATGAGAAACAGAGTAAATCCACAACCCTCGTCAGTCACATTCATCATCTCAAAAATAGGAATATTCCATATAACTTGTCATGGTCCATAACAGATTCAAGACTTTCATACCAAGGTCAACTCTCAGCCTATAAGTTGTGCTTAAAAGAGGCATTCCACATATTAAAATACAACGATTCAATACTACTAAATAAGTATAATGAGGCCCTGGGTACATGCAAAAACAGCTTTTTTCATACCTTCAAATTTTACCACAAACCTAAATGCAACCTTGTTCACCGCACAGTACATACACCGAACAACCCTTAGGTAATAACTTTTCAATTTTTAATTTTAATTTTGTAATTGTTTAATAATACATCTATAAGCATGCAGTCTTATAATAGTGAATATATATACTTAAAATGTATATGTGTGCGCGCGTGTGTAGCTCTATATATACATCTTTCTTTCTCTCTATGATTCACCAGACCCCACTATTACTTTAGGTAGCACAATAAAGACCCACGTCTATTTTTAGAAACTTGACCAATATTTCTTATAATTCTTGTCTTCTTTTTTGAGGTTTACTACTCACTTTAGTACACCCCCGTTCCATTTCTTTGCCTATCTCTCCACCTTAGTGCCTTTCAAACACATCACACCACCTCTCATTTCTCACATATATTTCTTCCTTACATTCTTATCTCTTCCTTCTATCCCTCCCCTATTCCTTTTATCCTGATAGCTCTCGTTTGGCAACCCCCTCACAATGTCTTGACCACCATCTAACACACTTTTTCATTTTTCTTCTTCTTTCTTCTTTCCTCACCTATTCCTTTTCACTAATACCATTCTCCCCTAACATACATATCTGTTCTCTTCTCTTTATCTTTTTACCCCTACCAGTACAATCTCAAAATTTCATTCACACCACAACACCTCTTTGATTGAACAGCACATGGGATTTATATCTCCACACTATCCACTCGTAATAACAAACTATGAACTCCTATCGGCATCTACATACCATAAGAAGCATTTCTACCCGTCTACACAGCACTTTCTTGGGTAATAGAACTACAACTGTAGCGTCCTACTTTTATTTTTATTCTCTTATTTCTTTTTATACTTATTTCTCTTTATTTCTCCTTATATCGAACGCTCTCGTGTCGTCTCTGATGAAGAGATATCCCTAATATCCCAGAAACAGCTGTAAGACTACCTTTCTATTCATAAATGTCCTACAAGTTCAACACAGCCTTGGTATTGTTGTCTTATTTTATTTAACATATATATGTGTATGTGTGTATGCGTGTGCGTGTGTGTATGTTTGAGTGTGTGTGTGTGTGTGTGTGTGTGTGTGTGTGTGTGTGTGTTTCCTAAAACAGTTTGATTCAGTTTCACGCGAGTTAAAGTTTCGCAAACCTCTAACCGTCCCTTTCAAGCTTTATAATCTATTCGTATTCTTTTATTCATTTATTCTTTTACCTGCTTCAGTCATTTGACTGCGCCATGCTGGAGCACCGCCTTGAAGGGTTTTGGTCGAAGAAATCGACACCAGAACTTATTTTTAAGCCTAGTATTTATTCTATCAGTCTCTTTTGTCCAACAGCTAGGTTACGTGGATGTGAATACACCAACACCGGTTCCAAGCAGTGGGGAGGGGACAGACACAGATAGAAAGACACACTCACATAGTTATAAATACATATACATACGAAGGGCTTCTTTCAGTTACCGTTTACCAAATCCACTCATAAGACTTTGGTTGACTCGAGGCTACATTAGAAGTCACTTGCCCAAGATACAACGCAATGTGACTGAACCCTGAACCATACGGCTGGGAATATTTATATATATATATATATATATGAAACAATGTTTGTATTTGTATATATGATATACAGCTGAACAAACGATACTCTTTAGGGCAATCTATAATCCTTACTATGATAATCAAGGACCATTGAAGAAAAACAACTGGTACTAAAATTCAATGAAACTATGAATCAGAATGTGGTCTGGCTCATTTATACTATCATCCTCTCTAGCAAAATAGTTTCTCCTCTATATCTCTGCTATTCTGTTCTATCTAAATTTACCTCTATCTGATTATATATATATAAAGTACCCCAACAAGCTGAGTACAATTGTTTGCCTTCTCCATGAAGACATCTATCTACATTTTCAATATAGTAATGTTACACTCAATATCTTTGACGTTTCTGACTATCTAATGATCTAATTATGTAATTAACATTATATAACTAACGATGAACTTTGCGTTAATAACACACACACATATACATAATGTTCGCATGCAAGCATTTTCAACTTTCGTGTTTATTTTGCAGAAAGAATTTGAAAACAGATTGCCTGAAGCAATCGCTACCAAAATTACATAAATATTTTTGGTATCATTGAAACATTTTTCAACATATTAAACTTACCGATAGGTTATTCTTCCATTCTAATTATTACAATTATATATCATTTTATGTTTTTATCATATAGTTTCTAAATTCTAAAACAGCTAGACGAATTTAACGAAGCTTGAAGAAAGCGGTAATCATGTGTAACAATAGTTCTCCATCTTTCTCCAGAGCCTGCTGTTAGTTTGTCCCAAAGTAAAACCAACTGAAAAGATAAACAGGAATAAATGACAACATCCTGACCAGATGCCATCATGAATAATGCATTATTTCATATTCACGCATTTATGACATTTTTCTTCGACTATTTCTTTAATTGTTGGTGCTATTTTTATGTAAAAAATTGCGTTCCCCCGCTCCATTACCTTTCTTCCTCCCCGCCTTCTTCTTTTTTTTTTATTCTTAACGATCAGGTGAAATCACTGGAGAGTCGTGGAAAATCCTTTACAGTGTTTCTTTCGGCTCGCTACGTTCAGCGCTCAAATTCCGACCAAGGCGAACTTTGCTTTTCATCTCTTCGTGGCCGATAAAATATAGTAACAGCCTGTGCTGAAATGTATGTATTTAACTAACATCCACACCGTTGTTCAACTATAGCGCTCCTAAGGTATGGGCAGTACTGTGTTAGTTCAGTTTCAATGCCCTTGTATTATGCAAATTTCTCCACTTCCTTTCGGAAATATTTTTCTCAGAAGGAATTTCAATGTCTATTATTATGCATGACTTTTCTCTCCCAATCTTTATTATTATGTGCCGACGGTTTTCCTTGATATAATTGCCACTTTGGTTGAGCATATCCCAGATCATGATGGTCAAGTCGTTTTCATGAACCCTGTCGAGTATATGCTTGTACCATTTCATATTTGATTTCACATCGAAGAGATGGCATAGAGCAAAGTAGGATGTAACAGCCAAAATCATCCTGCCTCTGTATATATTCAGATTTGATAGAGACAGGCCAATCGGTAAAGCATTTCACTGGATCATTGTGCTGGGTGAGCACTCTGCTTCTTCATTACTATTATTATTATTATTATTATTATTATTAGTATTAGTAGTAGTAGTTAGTAGTAGTAGTAGTAGTAGTAGTAGTAGTAGTAGTAGTAGTAGTAGTAGTAGTAGTAGTGATGAGGAGGAGGTGGAGGAGTAATTTATAAAGGTTGACTTTACTCTCCACGAAGGTAAACACGCAATAATTTTAGGTAACTGCCAGATTTTTAAACGTTTTTATTATTCGGTGCAACATAAAATCAATCATCACTTTTTAACATCCACCCAGAAATGCGTATTCCTAGAAAGACAACTAGAAGTTTTTATTTCAGTCTGTCCGCCGTCACAAGCTTAAGGTTTTTTTTTTAAAGATGGTAACGAAGAATAAAAAGAAAAAACCTCACGTTTATTGAAAACGATGATGATCAAATCTGGCATAATTGGATTCCAATCGAAACCTCAACTACAGAGAGTAACTTGATAAAATAATTTTGGATATGTAGAAAAACATAAGTGGCAATAAATCTAGGATTTTTGATCAGAACAAAGAATGCCTGCATTTTATGATCTAAAATACAAGAAAAAAGTTCAAAAAATTTCCTCCATTGCTCCCAATTTGCAGCGAGTATGCATGCTACACAGCCAAAATTTCGGAATGGGTAGATGGCTTACTCCCTGTAGTATATTCGAGATACTTTTGATTTTGTGTCCGAAATTAACAATTTTTCTCAGCACCAAAGTAGTATTGAAAACTGTGATGACCTTGGATGTTTCTTCACTATACCCACGATAAACGGGTGGAAGCATGCATGAATACATGAAAAACACTGAAACAAAATTATTCCATCTGATTTTCTTTTAAACATCCTTGATATATATCAATATCTTGCCCTTTCTCATACAGCTGAATACCGAGACTTCCTGCAAGCACTTATCCAGCTGTATTGTTATTTTATCGTGGAGACCTCTTAGATTCCTCATTCAATAACCCTGGACACCATCCGGCCTGGGGCTCTTCCAGTTTGGAACTTTACTTACGTGCGTATGTGTTTTTTTAATTTTTTTTCTGTATTTATTTTTTTATTGTCTTGTCATTTTATATTTCTTTGCCTATATTGGATTTCATCTAGACACTCCGCTTTATCATTATGTTTTACAGGTGATACTAGATTACCCCACCCACCCAAATGTTTTATTTTCTTCCATATCAGGTGACATTGTTAGATGTAATTGGCCACGTGGTTCTTTAAACACTTCTTTTCTGATTGGCTTCAAACAATCTCTTCTGCCTGAATTGTTTTATTCTATTGTCACATATGTTCAGTTTTGCCATGCTATTACTGCTTATGACTGCTCTTACTACTGCCATGCTTACTACCGCTCCTTATTACCATTCTTCCAATATTACATCATGTCCTTTATCTCTTTATCATGATTTTTCCAGTCTTTTCTCCATGCATTCGTTCTGAAATTCCTCTCCTTTAATTTATCAACTTGTCCCTAATACCTTTTTAACTTCGCTTCTTACAAATTCGTCTCCAGATCTTTATGTACTGAGAATCCTGTGCGTTTCAGCTATATTTCCCATCGGAAACACACATATACATACACACACAGACACACAGACACACAGACACACACACACACACACACACACACACACACACACACACACACATACTCACGCATGCACGCACACACACAAACATACACACATGCACACACCTACAAACACACTCACACGCACATACACGGACGCACACACAGGCAAACACAAACGCACACACACACAAACATACGCACAAACACACGCACAAGCACATCTACTGTACATTTAGAAAGCTCAGGTCAAAATTGCACTAATTCTACAAACGAACACCCGGAAATCCTTTACTCATAAATATATTGTAAGTTATAGTCTCCCGCAAATGTACCAAAACAGAGTTAAGGCTCATAAAAAATAGAAGTGAGGATGTCAGATTTATACATCAATAATCTACAACTAAACCCATCAGAAACTTTATAAACAAGCCGTCCTTAGAATATCTGCTAATTCCAAATATTTACATATAAATTCTGAAATTCTAGGATATCTTTTAAGGGTCATAATATGTTTCATTTCCGTATATAAGTGATAGGCACTGTTCTTATTAGTGTTCTTGCCGAATTTTAGTATGATGCTGATGCTGCATACACCATCCAAACTATTTACAGAAAAATATATCAGAATGATTTGTAAACTCTCATTCACTAAAATAATTTAACTACTCTGTGACCGAGTAACTGTACACGATCTCTGTTTCTTTTGTCTACTATCATCAAAAAGGAAACTGTTACATTATTTATACGTATCCATTTCTTTTGGTACTCTTAATGGGTTTTAGCCCTTAATTTTTCACATTAAACACTTCAACCTAACATTACTGCTGAGAACCACCTCTGCACCCTCTATTTTTCTAGGTATCAATCTGTTAAACATGAAAATGAACATCATATGATTGAATTCATCAGCCTGAATATGTTCTTGAGTACATTCTATGGCAATTTCTAACTTCCCCTGGCTAATATGTAAAATCAAAACATTTTCGTATGTAATCTATTCAGAGAGCACTATCCAGAGAATTACGTGAGTCAATACTATAAAAGTTTCCTGTTAACTTTGAAGACTTCTGCATCCAAAGAAATTCATGTTTCTATTTATGCACTTCACTTCAACTGAATCAAACGAAGATTTACTACGAATCTCATAATCTGATGAAGAAAGTTTCAGAATCAAATTCAACGAAACATTAAAAATAATTGTAACAGATTTCGTTTAACTCTTCAAGACCATCAAATAAAAGCGAAGAACGCATAACCCTTATCTTGCCATATGAATGATATTTATTTATTTCAAATACTTAGCGAGATAAAATCTTCTTTCCAGTATTTTGATGATCAAGTGTGTCTTTAGACAAACTATTACTTTGTAAAAGACTGAGTCAAATATTATGAGATTATAAATAATTTTATGAAGAACTTTATTTAAAAATCATTAATCTATTTTCCATAAAACACATTACACTTCTGTTCTATTTATACTGAAAAGAAAAAAAAAACAATTTCTCTGACATAAATTTTAATAAATCACAGATAATTTAAAATAAAATAAGACAGTAATTAATAGAAGTCTACGTGCATGCGCTATCAATGTCTATATAATTATACCTTAATATTTGTATAAAAAAAAGATATTAATTACAAATTAAGAAAGACAAATCTTAAGTAATCAATAAATTCATTAATAGTGATTTTAATATGACACTTTGTTTAAACGTCTGTTTCTCTGATCTTGTATGAGGCATTTATTTTATTGTTGCTGTGTCTGCAAAATTATAGAACTATACGTAACGCCTATATACGTACACCCACCACACACACACACACATATACACACACATACATCTATTTACTCAGGCTTATATCTTTGAGTGTTTGTTGATCTATATGTATCTCTTACGCAAATACATATATCAATATAGACTCGCACGTACACACATAAGCAAAAATATATAGATACAGCTTCTGGTACAAACCCTTTAAAACTAAGTTTACATCCACTATTACATATCCAAAGTATGACTATAATAAACACATAAGCTAAGACATTCCAGCTAACTTGTCTTGGTAATTAAGCATATTTTATGCAATATAATAGACAACTTTTAGATAAATTGGAGGTGTAACTTTATGAAGTTTGGGTGCTACTTCCAGCAGTTGAGTGACCTTACAGAGGATCTCTCTTGGTTTTATTATAATAATAAAGAATGACCTGATTCATTTTTACCTAAATATTTATTTGTTGCAGCCTCTTTTCTGAAACATAAACAGAAAGATTTATTTATTTCCAAAATTATCCTAATTTAAATTTCAAATATTTCCAAAGAATACATTTAAAATTACATCAATTTCAATTTCATATTAAACTGAAATATGAAACAGAATTCATTTAATTTTATAATGGAGTTGTGTTATGAATAGTGAATGGCTATATGAATGCTAAAACAATAAGCATATAAGGAGGTCATAGCACTGGTGATATAGTGTGCCTGAGAGAAATTGACGAATGCTGTTGTTAATGCCGAATGCCGTTTCGAGTTCTATCTCATTGTTCAGCTTCTACAGCTGCGTATATTTGGAAGCCATATGAGTTACATTTAGTTGGCGGAACCAATACGGAAGCCCGTTGAATGAACCATTTCTCTTATGTTATCATATATTTAACCTGTCGCATATTTTAACACCACTAGCGATGCTGTGGCTATCTTTAGCAGATCACAAACATTTCGGATAGGCCTCAATTTTCGAATATCCTAGTGTCGTCTTTCTACTATTTGGTGGCCGTAAAAATTTCATGTGACAACGGTACAACTCTGCTTGTCATAAAAAAAAGCATGAAATCATTGGCCTTCCAAACGCTTGCATTTTTACATAAGGATAGGAAATACTCATAAAAGTAAACATTTCAAGTACAGTATATATGATAGGCTTTGGGTAAGCACACAGTAGTCAGTTCAACCTCATTAAAATGAAGTTAACCCAAGCTTTATAAGCCTTTTTGTTATTTAGTCGGAAAAGTATGAATGCCGCTATTTACATCTTCCCTCGTTGATGAAATTCATTGCGGTCTACGATCACTCCATTAGTTTGAAAATAAATGATTTTGAAACGTGGCGTCCATAGCATCTAGAGTGGGGAGCAAGGAAAAATAGACGGTAAGTCTATCAACTAGGCAATGATGATTTTTGAATTGAATAGTTTTAAGGCATAGAAGATAATATAGTTACAACATCGGTTTATATCTCACTTTTGGACCACATGAGTAGCATGGAGGAGGAAAACAAACCACAGTAGCAACTGTTTGATTCCCATTAAAATGAAACCTTCTCCAGCTTTGCAATATTGGAACTTTCAAGTTGCAGATACATACTCAATTATACTCGACGAATTTTACATCCACTATTACACGAATGCCTTTTAACTTTGTATGTATGTATATACGTGTATTTATGTACATGGGTATGTGTGGATACATGTATATATATATATTTGTGTGTGTGTGTGTTTGTGTGTGCGTGCCTGTGTATGTATTTATTTTATTCATATATGCATGTGTACATGATTGCAAAGTTACAAATTTATTCGTACACAAGTAAATAATATGCTTTATGCAAACTCTTTTCTCCTCTAGTCTTTATGAAATAACATCGTGCCTTCATACGTAGTATACCACATGCTTAGATGTGTCTTTATGAATATTTGACTCAGAACAATATAAAGATATAGAATGAAAGTCCTAAAAATTTTAAGAAATGCAACGATTTGCAATCTGCAGTTACTTTTGTGATACTTTGTCCATTTGACATACAAAAAATTAGTTCTAGAGACTTGGCCTCTTTAGATCATTCAACAGTAAATTCTAAAAATCACACTTAGGACTTTAATCGAGTACTGCAAGTACGAATGAAACCAGTTTATACCGACACCGACATTATTCATCTCATCTAAATGAAATATTTGATTAACTAAACATACTCATTTCGTATAATCTTTGACGGTTATCTCACAGACATGTTTTCTCTCCAAACATTCTAAGGAAAATAACTCTATCGTAAGCATGTGCCCAATCTTGCTTACTGGAAGCACTATTTTGATGTAGTCTCTTTCTATGTCTATGTTGTTTTACAAACTTCATCTTACGGGTGATCAAACTGAACAAGTGCGTTGCTCCTGTGATCGTATCAGGTGCAAGACAACAAACATATTTTGCTCTAACCCCACATCTTGAGTTTAACTAATTTGTAACTATGGCAATGTATACATATTTACTGCTACATAGTAATCTGATTGAAAAGTTAAACATCACAAATATAGTCAATTTTATTTCGTATCATGAATCGAGCAGTCATAACTTCTTCCTTTACGAAAGAAAGCAAAGGTAGACAAATTGCTCCACACCCAATTCTATTTTCTTCTATCACGATATTCATAATCATAAAATAAATGCGTCATTTATGTGTCTGCATAGCATGGGTTTTTTCCCTTCTTTTTTTTTTCTATTTCAAGCAAAAGTTGCAAATAGATGCTTCGCGGATTTTAGTACTTTTATATATAATTCATCATAGCAAACATCTGAAGTGAATACTTTCAGCTTTTGACATTTTGAAGTGCAGCTTTTCTCCGAGAACAGCTGTTTGCCACTAACATACAGGGAAAAAAACATTGTCATTCGTTATAAGCTTTCAAAATTTGCGACAAGACACTAGTAGATTTCAGTATTTAAATTAGTGTTCCGCATTGAAATTTAATAAGCTAATTGATATGCAACTAAAAAGATTTCTGATGTGTGGAAAGTATATGTGACAAACTGATGTTTCGAGAAATAATACTTAACAACTTATATGTAGAATCATTTGAAAACATAAACTTCCACATAGTTTAATATGTTAAAGAGTGAAAACATGCCAATGTCTATGATTCCTTCAAACCCTTCAGAAATTATCAGACAGGTGTGGATGACATGCCACTTAAACTTCTATAGTTAAATGTCTGGAGGGAAAATATTGGGGAAGGACTTGGAACAAAGTGATCTTTTAATCAATTCTAGGTGCAGGTAGTTGAATTGAAATGGACTTTGAGTTAAACTAGTTCTATCAGGTTTTTATATATCCCATTTATCTGCACTTTTGGCAATCTGAGGTTGAGAAAATTTTTACGTGCTAAGAAATGTCATTCAAGGCACTCTGATTTATGGGGCACAGAACTGTATGCTTGGTTGTTTAAATCATTTTACTTTTATTAAAATATATTATTCACTTTATATACACAATGTTACTTTTGCATAATAAAGGCATAATTTTGTTTTTTCTAAAATATATGGTTCTTGATATATATATATTAGTACGTTATATAACTCCTATTCCTCTGCACCCGTTACTCTTATTGTTCGTGCATGACAACATTTTGCCAATTGGATGTAGATTCCATTAGAATTTCAGCCCTGCTGACAACATTTATTCTCTCAAATTAAATGAAATTATTTCATGTTATCATCACATTAAAATCAAATTATGTGCGCTTACATATTTCTAAACATGCTGTCCTTTAAGGAATTACAATATTAATAAGGTTCCTGAAATATTTCTTTCGAATTTTATCGAATACATTAAAACATCCTGGCATATAAATAAGCAGCAAATTAAATGCCCTGGATGTTATTTTATTCTGAATTTGACTTTGAATCTTGTTTCCTTTAAGGTTGTACACAGCGGGGAAACAAATATTTCGTTCGTTGTAGTTTACATCATTACTCTTTTATTTGAAAGGTTATTATATATCGTATTAATTAAAAGATCTTTGCTGTGATTTATTGGATATACATTGGGATCTAGAATATTTGGAAGAAGGAGCGAAATGTATTAAATATATTTTCTTCAATTAATTAAATTCTACATATGTAATATGTAGAGTAATAATCTTACTCTACTTTGTGGCAAACGAAAAAATTATTATGTATCACATCATAAATACTATAGAGTAGAATGGTATTTAAGATTATTCATATCTAGCATGTTATCCAAATCCGACCATGATATTTTCAGATCCTATGATGGTAATCATTTTCTTGGTGTTATGATACATAGATACGTCAATGTAGAATTAACAAATCCTCAGACATTAGTTGTGTTCCAGTATACGGTAGTTTTGCAAATGTAGTTGTTTAATGCTTGTATTAAAATACTTCTGACTAAATGAAAATATCAACACTTTTGAAATAACAGATAAGTAAAATACTGCAATGAAGCTTACTTGTCATATTCCAAATACACGTGAATCCTGATTCATTGGACGTGGATATCAAACTTGAAAACCAGTCATGTGTGTTGTGCCAATCAGATCAGAAATGATAAGTAAGGATGAATACAATTTGCCTTGGTCAGACAATTAATTCTTGAAAGAAGACATTCTCATAAATTATGCCAAGATTTGCAAGGAAAACTGCGAGTCACTTATTTCTATAGGATATTCTGTGAAGAAAGGTCATTTCCGAAATAGATTTCAGATTTTATCAAATTGGTGAGATCGATGCAGTAGACTTGCGGCATAAACAGCTGTAGGCTGGTGTCTACAGAGCAAAGAAAATGTGGGCTGGAATGAATATCAGAATCTTGAGAGTTAAGGTAGTGGAGTGGGGAGACATTTGGCAATATCAGTGTCATATGTAAAAAAGAAATTCAGTTGTGAAAAACTGCTTGAGATGACATGCCTGAGAGGAAAGCGTAACCAGATGTTACATTTGAGGCGCAGAGTGTTTTTGATGGAATTGAAAGTGCAAGCATCGCGTATATGAGCCACGTAAGCATATAACCAGGGGTGTTCCTTGCCATAGTATTGAAATATATCATGAAAATACCGTATAGACTCAAAGAGCAGTAAACCTCGTAACAAACACTGCTGTATACAAGTAGTGTTAGTTTATGGTTGGGGGGATGAGAATTGTGCTGTAATAAACTTTATTATTGTTTGTTTTTAATAAATGGAGCATTTATGCATTTATTTATTTTAACATGTTCGTTATTTGTTATTTAGCTTTATCTATCTACTGTCTTATTAGAATATTTTGCATTATTCTACAAACAGATCCAAAGTATGAGCGTTACGACAAGTATATTTTCAATATATCTGATGTATATCGTATGTGTATAATTAGAAACCAATTCTTATTATTTGTGTGAGAAAGAGACCTGTAAAGCCGATCAAAAGTGTATTACACCAAATTAGAAATTTATTTCGATAATATACGAAAGAAATACTAAACTAAAACATTCATCATCATTGTTCGACCGTGGTCGAGACAATGGAATTTACCATGCTACGCCAGACTTCACGGTCCATCATAGCATTACGGAGGTCCTGCTGCTGGATGCCTGTATCCCTGGAGATTACATCAGAGTAGGAGAGTGTGCGCCCTCTGATATCGCGAGTAGATGGCTTCCAGAGGAGAAGAGTAGAAATTGCCTCGTTTTCAGCTCTATAACAATGTCCAGCAAACTGGACTCTCCTACGTTTCACAAGAGATGACACAGGTGGTAGTTTCCCATATATTTGCATTTTGGTTGGATGACACTTCCACGAGAGATTTTGAGCTCTCATGCGGAGGCGAGTGTAGGCCAAGACTGAATATGTAAACAAGTGCCTGTCCAACAGTGATTGCATCATCCATACTCTCAATAATACGCCCTTAAATACGGTTTCCGATTACAAATATCTTGGGTCATACATATCATCATCTGGAAAAGATTTTCTAACTAGAGAGGGTATGGCCTGGTCAGCCTGTAATGATATGCATAAGATCTGGTAATCAAATCTAAGTAGAGACTTCAAACTTAAAATCTTCAAAGCCACAGTCGAACCAATTCTACTATATGGCTCAGAAACATGGACGTTATCAAAGAAGCTTGTGAGGCGGTTGGATGGAACCTACACTCGCCTACAAAAAATATAACTAAAAACACTTCATATCAAGAACATATGGGAGCATATGTTCCAAGAACATATGGAAGCCTGAAAATATGGGAGCATGCAACAAGTAACATTGGTTATTTACAAATTTGATGACAAGTATCGCAATTGCAAACTTACAACTGTAGCCCTTGGTTTAGTCAGACAATTACAACGTATTCACGCCGTTTCACTGTACGTAAGCAATAATAAAGAATATTTACCCATGTCAATACACAGTGTAAAAAGAAAACTTGATTTACAAAATATCCTTAACAACATTTTCATCGAGTAGTCTGGAAGATAGTGTTCTCAATAAAATATAGCCTAAAGTAACAAAGCGCTTATAAAATTATGTAAGGACTCATGTGAAAATAATCAAATGTATATTGAGCCAATATTTGCCGCCTAAGGCCGTAAAAGGGACAGTTCTCAAACAAAAATAAAAATAAAATACTCATTGAATGGAGAATGAAAACTGGAATCAATCGTCGAACACTTCAATTCGGTGAGACATTAGCAACATACAGATCAAAATTGCTCTACGTAACATAACATGGGCATCATACACGCCGTTATCATCAACTTCTTCCAAAAGTATCAGAGAAT
Source organism: Octopus sinensis (assembly GCF_006345805.1). Lineage (NCBI taxonomy): Eukaryota > Metazoa > Mollusca > Cephalopoda > Octopoda > Octopodidae > Octopus > Octopus sinensis. Next base: position 110,366,408 of record NC_042998.1, on the reverse strand, counting down.
CTCTGTGATATATATATATATATTATATATATATATATATATATATATATATATATATATGTCTGTGTGTGTATGAGGGATGTGTGTGTATATCTATATATATATATATATGTGAAAGATGTATGCATATATCTATGAATATGTGTATATAGGTACACATATATATGTGTGTATAAATGCATATATATGTATATATATTTCTAGATATGTATATATTTATTTATTATATATATATATATAGACATATGTGTATGTGTGCGTGTGTGCGTGTGTGTGCTTTGTGTATGCATCTATGTAAGTATGTATACCAACGTCAATATCAGCGGCTATGTGATTCATGTGTAAACTATTTTGAAATTTGTTCCGTTCAAAATAAGTGGAGTATAATTAATAAGTGTTTCATGAAATCTTATACTGATGCGGAACATTGTACACAGCATCTGCGCAATTATAATTATCATTAATACCTCTATTTCTTTATTGAACCATGTCTTATACTCTCTTTTTTACACAACTCGTTCGCTAGAATGTGTGAACTCAATAAAAAGAATGGAAATCAATGATCAATTGCACTGACTTTTGGAAATCAATTTTGTACTAATTGGAACCCTACTTTAAACACACCGAAACCATTTTTCTACACAAAAGGCCTGACTATAAATGAAATTTCTTCTTATTTTTCTACATATACTCATATGACGTCTCTTAAACTGAATTTCCTTTTCCCAAACACAAAGTAATTCAGAATTTTTTATACCCTTTTGTATCTGAAATAAAAACACGTCAGCAATTTTTATTCCCTATGGAGACCTTCCAAAATAAAATTTAAAAAAAAACACTAAGTATATTCTTTTATTACGCGTTACAACTGATATTTAGAGAATAACAACGCTTTGCACACTTGACTAGTATTAATCATCACAGTATTTCACACGGAGAGTGATGTCCAACAATTTTGACTTGGATATTACACATTCTCACTGTTTGTTTTATTCGACCTTTGGCCTTCATAACGTAGCCATTTTGGCAATCGTTAATATCAACGTCACCACACAGCATATCCAATCTAATTTAGTCTCACCTCCGATTGGTGAAATCTACAAGAGCCGCCCATTCTATTCATTTAAGAATAATCAAAACTATCTCTGCAAGTCGCTGCATGGTTACTGGAATATTTTAAGAAACGATGTTAGAAGAGATCATAAACTAAACAACATAATACACACGTATCCTTTGGATTGGTTGTCTGTATGGGTTGTCTTTGTCTTTGGATTGGTTGTCTATGTGTGTGTGTATGCGTGTGTATGTGTGTGTGAGGGGAAGAGACAGAGAGAGAGTATACATATATGCATATTGAAACAAATAGATATATAAACAACGCAACTTAGAAAGTACTCCACACGCACAAATGCACAAAGGCATACAGGCGGATACATAGTCAACTTAATAAATATGAATATATCCAAGCGTGTTTGGATAAATGGATTAGGTGGTCGATATGCAAATGAAAACAGTGAAACGCACACTGAAACACATTTGCACACACGCATATACATACACACAATTACATTACTATATACACACTTCCATTAATACACAAATATATACATATATACGAATATATGCGTATTTAGATATACAAAAATAAATCGCTGACGTATATAACTATGAAAGAAGATTTGTGAGTTCAGTAATGTTTGTGGCTATAGTTCAGCTTAGCCATCAGATATTATCGATTCATCACTATATTGTTGGATTTATAAAAAGCACAATTGACGTACAAGTATACGCATCCAGCTTTCAACCTCACATTCTAACATCCATTGGCACACACACATACACATACACGCACACGCACACGTACACTCATATGTATCTATGTATATGCTTGTATGCATATATGTGTGTATGTGTGTTGGTTTGTATGTATATATGTGAACATGTGTGACTTAATATCAAGTTTCTTTCTGGACTGGACACCTAAGATATCACGTTCAATCTATTAGGGTTCTTAGTTCTACTTTGTTTATTTTGGTGAAACTTTCTATACGCTTGAGACCGGATAATCTGGTTATCTTCACAAAGGAATGAGCGAACACACATCCACTCGGATCATTTCGATAAGCGAAAGAGACAACAACTATGATACTGGAATGTTATTGTGTTGGTTCACTACAACAATTTATTGGTTGCTACTGTAACAACAATAATTCTCTAAAATTTCAAGTCCCACAGGAGGACTTAAATGATTAAGGTTTGGTATTGCAACTTGAGTTTAAGCATCATTAAATTACAATGGTGTTCTGCACACACAGACACACACACACACACACACACATATTAGAGATGTAGAATTCCTTCTCAAAGAATCGCTTATATATGTATATGTATATGTCTGTGAACATATACATGTGTGTGTGTTTGTGCTTCGTGTGCGCGCGCGTGCGTGTGTGAGTGTTACAATGGAATCTACGTAGCACATGGTCTGCTACAGGCATTTTTTATTCTTGATGGAGACATCTATTCTAAAGTCCTATCATAGACAATTTCTTCTACTGTAAGATAGAGAAAACGAAAATGGTAGAAGGGGAGCAAGAATAAAATAACGGAATAACAAAACTGACCATTTTAAGGGATGTAGTTCCGTTAATGATCCAGAAAAGTATCTAATAATATTAACTTCATTGTACTTTGCTTTTAAAGTATAAAACCGTCGCATATACGGTAAAACATTCTCTACGATACTCTGCCAAAGATCTCTATCTATCTATCTATCTATCTATCTATCTATCTATCTATCTATCTATCTATCTATTATCTATCTATCTATCTATCTATCTATCTATCTATCTATCTGTCTATCTATCTATCAACCTATCTCTCATAGTTTCTTATATATATATATATATAATATATATATATATATATATATATATATATATATATATACTTTCATTCATATGTGTGTGTGTGTAAAATAAACATGTATATGCATAAGATTTATATATATATATATATATATATACAGACACACATACATACATATATATATATATATATATATATATATATATATAATATATATATATATATATATATATATGCTTTTTAGATATACAATGGGAGATAGTTACATCAATCGAACTATATATTTATATCTGGCCATTTTATATGCACACTAACCAGATGTGTAAAAGACATAACCCGAAAAATGTTCTAGTTCTCACCGGCAATGTGAGACCTTGCTCCGTTTTGAAAGTAAAACATTTGAATACCTAAAATGAAAATTTATACCGTGAGCGTTATATATTACATGTGTTTTGTGTGTGTGCGCGCGCGTGTCTGTGTGTGTGTGTGTGTGTGTGTGTGTGTGTGTGTGTGTGTGTGTGTGTGTGTGTGTGTGTGTGTGTGTGTGTGTATGTGTGTGTGTATGAAAGAATGATGTTAAACTTGACTTTTGTCGGTTTCGAATCATATCCATTTAAAAATTACCTTTTACACCACAAGCGTGCATGAGACCAAAGTTTTTCTCAATTTTTTTGTCTTTTTATCTATTTGGTTGTATCGTTATACGTTGTCAAAGTTAGATTTAACTGTTTACTGTTGTAAAGGACATTTCTTTAACTTTGACATGAAGACATTCATCTATCATTTTTTTCTTTTTGCTCTTTCTTACCTCTACTGCCTTGCCTTCTAGAATCACTTACCATAACATTGTTTGATGTTCGCTAGGAACTTCTCCCACAAGAAATATATCAACTACGAATCGTTCCTGAGAAATTTGCTAATTCAGAAACACTACTAAGTGTTGAAAATTTACAGAAAATAGATTATCTTTTCTCGCATTCGTTTTTCCCTTTGTGGAACTTTGTTCGAACAATTCTATGTGTATTCTGATGAATGTTGCAATATAGAAGCAATTGTGTTTAAATACCTTCCTGTATACTGGTTGTACGATAAATTTTGTCATGGCTGGTATTACTGTTTCTTTTATTGTAGATTTGAATGTAACTGGATTGTCCACAAACGCTAAACAAACTCATATGTTATACCTCTTCGAATATCCGAATTACTGTTGAATGAATCTAGCTATTCATTCTTAGGGAAAATCACCTGAATCCACTTTATTTACAAGGCGAGTTTTCGTCAAATTGCTGGTAATCCGATATGAAATTTGCAAATATGTTAATATCGGAGATAGAGGATTACACGCTGCTAATTTCAGTAATACATATATTTGGCGTTTCGAACAGTAAAATATTTACTTTATTGCTCCCAATTAGAAAGATTCTTCTTCGTTTCAAAGAGACCGGAAAGGTTTGCAATTTGTGGTCAGTTACGTTAATGTGATTTTTCTTGTTTCTTTTAAAACATCGCTTTTTATGTTCTCTTCCCTTGGAGTTTTGGCCATCATTATTTGTTTGATGGTGTTACGCTTCGTGCGGTATAACTTCTAAAACTAGTAGTATCGTTGAGGCTTCCATATTTCGCCTTCATAAATTCAATGCTATTTCTAAGGCGGGTAACAGTTTTCGAATTCTACTGCTATTTGTATGAAAATATTTCTACATTCCAAAAACTTTCTGCCTTCTTTTAAAGATTTTACTTGGGGTTACTATTTTTCTTCCCTTTCTTGATGCCAAATGCTTTTCTTTAATGAATGCTGTCTTCATGATATCTTTTTCTATGTTGTTTGTTAAACATTCACTGTCGTCAAATTGTGTTTGCTGCTCAGTTATGACAAAATAATTTTCTGTTTGGAATACGTCTATAGGGTTCCTTCTAATCCCAATTGGTTTACTCTTAAAGTAAATTTGCTTCTTTTTGCAAATCGGTGCTATTACTTTTTTTATCAGGGCTCATGTATTAAAATGCAATCTCTCTCTCTCTCTCTCTCTCTCTCTCTCTCTCTCTCTGAATTATTTTAGGCTTTTTTTCTTCTGTTGTTGCTTCCATTTCATGAGTATTCCCTGAGATTGTACTGGTTTCAAAGCTCTAACTTTGTTTTTCCCTACCGATATTATTTCGGTAAAGGCTTTGCAATTATTAATTCCTTCATTTCTCTGCTTATGGAACAACCTACGTTGGTGTATTGACTTGAACAATTTTGAGACCATATTTTCAGGAGACGTTTAAACCAAATTTTGTCCGCACACTTTTTGATTTCATTTTTCTTTATGATGTAACAGATCCAGTGATCTTTTGTTTTAGTTGTGGCTGTCCAAGTTATAAAACTTTACTCTGGATTATATTTTACATTTCGAAAACGTTTTTGAGGTTTTCTGGTGACATGCGTAAATCCCGAGTGCATATCGTATTTCATCTTACCTTTTTTTTTAATCATTTTTTAATTGTAATTATGGTTTTGGAGTCTGGATGCTTTATTTTATATGGCTGCGGTTTTCCTGACTAGCAACCCTTGTAGCTTGTACTATATCCTTGGTACTCAGGGAAACTTCGTTTAGTTCCGGTTCTCTGAAAGAAGCAACCGTCGACGTTATTTATTTAGGTGTTGTTCCGGGAGTTTCAGCTTACAGCATCATCCTAAATTATTGCATGTTAGCACGTATCATCTTTAATCCATACGCTCAATTAAAATATCATACAGCTGCTGCCCAATAGGAAGAACATTATAACTCGTAAAAATTACCAATAGATCATTCCCAGTTGTAATTGCCGAGACCCTAAAGCTTACCTACTTTACCAGGCGTGTACGATAAACTCCGTCGCATACGGGACTGAAGTTACAGCTACGCTTCGAGATAAATCAATTGAAAAGAAGAGTTACATTGTGTCATTTGAGGGCGATTTCAAGAGACGTTATGAAAACCACCTACCTACTTTCCTGCACGTCGATAAAAGTGATGCAACTGAGTTGGCTAGCTACGTATGGAATTCGAGGAGTAACTTCACACCACATAAATTTAAGTGGAGAATAGCAGAGAAATACAAGCCATATGTTAATGGATCTAAGAAATATTACTTCTGCGTAGCAGAAAGATCTCGTATTCATCTTACATCCAGCAATTCCATCACACTGCTTCATTCCAGGTCTGAAAATTTTAGCAGCAGTAAATATGGATAGGCTTCTTTTATCGAATTGAAGGACACCACTCGCTCCGGATTAAGTTGATCCGTCGCAGACTTTAACACATTTCATCTTATTTTGTTCTATACTAGTTGTATTTAATGAGATTTCTGCAATCAGGATGGACGAGTATCTTAATACTCTTGATTTCGTTTCTGTTTCCTCGCTCCATATTTTGCATCAACCGCCTTCACGTTTTTTCCACGGGTTTTCATATTTTCTCGCAATTCAGCGTCCCTGATTTTAAAATACATATAACTCATAAACGGAGAACAAAGATTGCTTCAAGATCCATGGCATATTTTATGAATATAAGTGCTCAAGTCTCATAAAAGCAGGAAGCTATTAGTAGCTTTTGTGGAGAGCTACAAATAGTTTCCTGCTTTAATAATAAATAAGATAATAGTATTCTATCAGTAACGATCGTCTCAATAATTAGTTGGACTTCGACATCAATCAACATGATGGGTTATACATAAAAATCATATAAATTCGTACAATATAAAATAAAAATTGTACTAATTATTTCTTCGGACTAATACATGTATATATATATATATATATATATATATATATATATATTAATATAAAATAAAAAGCAAAATCAGTCAGATTTATTATATATCAGTACAAATGCAATCTCCCGTACAAATGCGATCTACTTATATTTAGCCAAAAGAAATTTACTCGCATGAGTACAGGCTAAAACTATTTTCACCGTGTATGTTTTAACGTAATTCAAGGGGAATAAATATTTGATATAATTCTTCAGTACAGAACTCACATCTTTTGTTTGCGATATTATAAGATTGAGCGTGGCTAATAATATTCCAGTCCAAATAATTATCTAAATATCTTATTCTGTAGCTCCCATAAAAATTTACGTAGTCCAGTTGAGTTAATCATTTGCCTATTTAAATGGTTAGAGAAGCGAGTTCTAAATTTATTAGATGTCGGTCCAGTGTATATATTCTTATTATTAAGTGCATCAATATCATATTTATATACAATATTATCTTCATTACAAATATTTTAAAGTTGGCATTTACTAATGCAATCACAGAATTTATTATTAGAATTATTATTATTATTGTCATGTTTTCTCTTATTTAAAGATGAAACTATTCGAAATAAATTTTTGATTAAGCAATGACCAATCCTGATATTATTAGTATTCATTATTTGCCTATATTTATTATTCATATTGAAATGCTTATCAATTAATATTTGTCTAATTTGTCTTCCTATGCATAGCATAAGGGATTATGTGCCAAATATAATCAGGTTTATAATAATAATAATAATAATAATTATTATTATTATTATTATTATTATTATATTATTATTATAGTAGTAGTAGTAGTAGTAGTAGTAGTAGTAGTAGTAGTAGTAGTAGTAGTAGTAGTGAATTTAACATTATTACTAAATTAAAATTTATCATTAAATTATTTAATGTTAGCCTTATATCCTGCTTTTTCTAATGCCGCATTATAGTAATCATCATGCCTTCTAAAAGTTTCCTTATTAGATGATAAACATGATATTTGTTTTTCAGTATTTTAAATTAAGGTATATGTAATTTCAGCAAGATGATTGCTATTATAATTTATGTACTTTAATCTTGTATTTGGTTTATGAAATGGTTCATGTTTACCTGTTGCAAGATTAAGGTTTGCATCCAAATAATTAACAGAACAATTCTCTTCTACAATGGAAACAGCTAAACTATCCCTCTGTAAAATTTACGCAGATTCTTTCTTATTTAAGTTCAGTTTTCTAGGAGTAGTATTTTTAATAGCGAAAAAGGCATCGTTTCGATAAAGACCACCAATGAATTCAGGGAATCCACTATTAATTTGAAATAGCAGGTGCATTCCGACAGTCAGTAACCTGGGCAAAGTCGACAGATCCCATAGTAATATCAAAATAATTATGTGTTCTTACGAGCCCAGTATTTATTATCAAATCTAATCAGAGATTGCTTTGAAGTTAATATAATATTGATTTTCTCTTTGACAATATTATTAAAATTTCTTTAAAAATTGAGTGCCGTATTAAGGACTATAAGATTAATAGAGGAGTAATAATTATCAATATCTACTTGTAAACATATATTTATTATATTTAGTCTTATTGGTAATATTATTAAGCCAATTTAAAGATTGGTAAGTGTTAGACCATAAATCAAGATTTTTTGTTCCTAGCTATACGCATATATTTATCTAGAATGACCTTACTAAGTTTACCTATGTCAGATCGACCAGGGAAAATCAATCTAAGTTTAGGGTCTGTATAGAAGTTTTCCTTATGGTCCTTCAGTGTAATGCGTGGTCGCACGAGTACGAAAGGTTCAGTTCTATCCTAGAAGTGAATGTGGTGATAATTTTCTTGTTTCAAGGTTAATTAATTAATTTTCACTAGAATCCCATCCCATAGTTTTGGCCATCTCATTCTTTAAAAGTTCATGGTGTTTATAGACATCTATATGGTATAAATTATTAGTTTGATCCGATTGGATGAAAATCCCATCCTGACTTCTAAAGTTTTTAACAATATTAATAAGTTTCCTTTGATGAGTTTTTCTCCGCAGTGGACGTTTTTGAAACTTAATATTTCTAATAGTATTCCATAATTCGTTTTCAAGCAGTTCCAGATGTTTATTTCCAGGAGGGATCATTCTAGTTCTGAAATATATTTTAATATTATCAGCCTCAATATCAAGTTCAGTCATAGAATAGTTATGTCTAAAGTCCTTTCTATTATAATGGTACACAGTCCATCTAAGACATTGGAGGAATTCATTAGTTTTACAAATCAAGTCTTTAATAAATTCCTTTTTAGATGGTATGTGGTATAGGTACATCCTTGAGTGATACATCAACTTCAATATTCTGCATCTTTTACCAGTATAATCCAAATAACATAATGATTCATTTATTTATTATCATTTATCAATTTATTAATAAGCGTATAAACAACAAAATACATACATGAATAGACAAATCAATTAATTATATATATATATATATATATATATATATATATACGACGGGTTTCTTTCAGTTTCCGTCTACCAAATCCACTGACACAAGACGCACATTTTGTACAAACAATACCAACCACACATCTTACCACACCACTCCCAGCGCAAAGCACTAAATCATACATAATTCCCAAATAAGTTGTTATTCCCAGCACAAAAGATTATGTCTGATGTGCGACTGTCCCTTGACTCATCTTCCAGGAACTGAAGAACCTGAAAAATCATGACACCAAACTACCATCAAATCCGCAGTAGAAACAACCCTTACGGTAGCAGTGTTGGTCCAGACTTTCATCGAAACTCAGAAATCACCCAGATATCTACTGGGTACAGTAGTATTATCAAAAGCTGCAAACAATATAACTACAATAAATTCAACAGTGCAAACATACGAACTGCAGACAGTAACCCCTCCTGAAACAAGAAAATTCATTTTTAGTTATGATGAATCTGGCAATAGAAATAAAAAAAATTAAAAATTAAACCCCAACCACTGCTATTATCCCAGTGCACAACCACATCATTGCTGTCATTAACCAACAAACTCAACTCAATGATAAGGTAGAGTGTACGAGGCCTTTCAAACTTCACAAATAAAACCAAAGCATCATATCTTAGAGAGGCCTTGCACAGCGAGAGACCTTGTACAGTGAAATATAAATGGCATAGTATTGTGAATACTAGATTCAGATATAATATTCACTGTGGATGTTGGGCTTTGCTTTCTTTGTTATTTGAATAAATAAAGGCACGTTCCTTACTACTACTCCTGTTTAATTTATTATTGTTAATTACTACTATATTATAAGCTAGATTTGATGTGGTTGATTACACAAAATTAAATGTTCGTCTATTAAAGATTTTACTATATTTATTATAGTGGAAGATTATTCCTTCAATGCCATAAAGAACATTGAACAACATGAAACTTCATGAATTCTGAAATGAATGTTTCACCACGTAATATTTATCTTACGTAACTTATTTCCACCTGTTTTATTGCTATTGAGTGTTGCCTGGCTAATCTTCAATAAGACATAAAGAGAATTATTTAATTAGAAATCAGGAACGTATAGGCAGCTTGTATATTTACTTATGAAATGTCAGTTTCCTAATTAATTGTTAGATATTTCAAGAAGCATCTCTCTCTCTCTCTCTCTCTCTCTCTCTCTCTCTCTCTCTCTCTCTCTCTCTCTCTCTCGCCCCAATAAAACTGAATCGATATTAAAGAAACGGTCATTAAATATATACAGCTGAAGTGCAAATTTATTTGTTTAATAGATAGTCAACAAGAAAGCGCTATAACTATATTTGTAGATCCTGTCTAATAACATTCGTGTGGTCAATGTTTAGTCGCCTGTTGGTAGACCAATATCGGCATCTAAAATTTGAAAGGAAAGGAAATTTTGTGGAATAAATCTTTGGTGTTTAGCTATTATACATAGTGGTTAGTGTGAGCTCTACTAAGTTTCAGATACGGCTTGGACAAAGAATTACGAGGAGTAACGAGTATAGGGTGAAAGTTTGGGAGCAGCTTTACACAGCTAGTTACTTGTAAGACCGTTGCTGTTATGGTAAGATAAACATTGTGTCATCACAGTGCATTTGGGACTTGGGAATCGAAGTGCATGACTGCTCTTGAATGTCGTTAACGACGCAAGTGTATAGTAAGATGTGAGATTGATAAATCGCATGTAATCCATCTTTTTTCATATTTTGTTTTAGAGATTTGGTGCAGAAATTGGATATGCATGTTTCAAGGGATCAGTAAAGATCCATGTAGAGAGGGAAGCATTAAATTGTTTAGAGAGAACTTTGGGTGGTCTTAGATTGTGGCCTTCGATTTGTGAGAGGTGGAACATACCTTAAATGATTATTTCGGTTACTTGCCTAGCTCTTCCAGATGTACCAGAGACGAGTTTGATGCTCTTTGGTGACATCAAGAGGCAGCAGATGAATTTAAATGAAGAGTTTAGTGTTTGAGTAACAGCGTCTGGAATTTCTCATTACTGATATTCAGAATCTAGTATTCACAATACTATGCCATTTATATCTCATCGTAGAAGGTCTCTCGCTATGCAAGGTCTCTCGCTATGCAAGTTCTCTCGCTGTTCAAGGTCTCTCTAAGATATGATTCTTTTGTTTTATTTGTGAAGTCTGAAAAGCCTCGTACATTCGGTATTATCATTGAGTTGAGTTTGTTGGTTAATGTCAGCAATGATGTGGTTGTGCACTGGGATAATAAGTTGGAACGCTGTATGCAGTCAGTGCCGTAGAGGAGGGTTGTATTTAGAACAAGATATATTGTGAGCTGGAGAAAAGCAGAATGTATGGTTTCTGTCAGTAAAATGTAATAAGCAGGGCACATAATTCAGTAATATTTTCCATATAAAATATAAATTGCCTCAACACTTTGTGTCATATACCTTAACTTTGGAATTGTTGAAAGGTGTTGAACTGGACGTGGTGGGGGTTGTATTGTGGGGAGGTTTCAAAGAGATATCGCAACTCCAGTGGCGTCGATGTTTACTATCTGCATTCAGTTTTTCTTAAATATCTTCCATTCCTTCCAAACTTTCATTTTATATTTCATTTACTCAAACTACCGGATTTTTTTTACTCTTCGAATTCATCGCCTTTTGTTAATCGACGTGTTTTTTTTCCTTCCCTTTACTTCATATTTCCATATGTTTTATTAATAAACTGTTATACATATCAATTTTATCAATATGCGTCAATATTTCTTATGAAAGATACACATTCACACATTATTTCCGGTTGGAAAATAGCAGGTATTCAAACAATATACATTTTTGCGTATATATGATAGGCAGGAGAGAAGGAAAAGTGATGCGAGCGTGCCAGAGCACTGAGATAAAAGTTGAAGAAAGGAAGAGATCCAAGATTTGGTGAGAGAATATGAAGGCTGCAATGCTTCGAGTAAAACAAAACAAATAGCAAGTGCTCGTGGGAAATGGGGGAAAATATTATTAGGAATGCCGCCTAATGATATACACGTAACAAATAAATCCATACAATATTAATTGTTTGGAATGAACGAAATATTTATTGGTTTACCTCTGAATATACATACATACATACATACATACATACATACATACATACATACATACATACATACATACATACATACATACAAACTATATTATTTCTGTGTAACCACATTAGGTTTCCCATTTCTGCAATTAGACAGTGGTGATGATATTTTGTGCGAAAACTATGATACGGCATAGAAAATGCTGAGTAACCTTCCCTTAAATAAATTTGAGCTAATACAGTTATAGACATGACAGAAGAATATCGTAGTAGTTAACCTAACTAGAAAAACATGCAAATATTTGGATTTCAGAGCGTAGTAAATGAAGTTAACAAAGTTGGGGCCCAAGATTGTACACATGCCTGCTCCGCTCAACTTTTGCTAAAATTAAACTGTAAAGGTGAACCAATTTCTAACAGGGGTGAGTTCAGCTGTGTGCATAGATATAGTAAACGGTAGGTCATTGGTTAATTGGGATAAAAATAGAACTCATAAACAAACACACACGTCGTTTACAGAGCGGAGGGCTTGATAAATATCTATATTTATTAAGTGTGTGTATGTGCGTGTGCATGAGTGTGCGTGTGTGTGCATGTGTTTTGGTGTGAGTAAATGTGTTTAGGTTGTAAATAGGTACTAGGTGCGTCGACACAAATATCTTCTGGTAATTAGTTATTGGGTTACTTTCCATAGCAGGACTTAACCAATCGATATTTAGTGTTCGATTAAATAATTACCAGACAAAGCATCGTGGTCGATATAATCGACTAAACTCCTGAAGGCGGTACCCCAGCACAGTCGAAGATCAATAAAAGAATAACAGAATAATTGGAAATATAACATTAGTTTTACAGTGAATGTTTCAAGTTGACGTGATAGATTTCTTGTTGGCCTCTACATGTCTCCATACTAGTTTATATAATTTTGTTTCATGTAACATAAAAAAAGGGGTCAGTTGGAAGTTGAAGAAATATGCTCATAGAAATCAACCCCTACACACACACAAACATATACATACATACATACATACATACATACATACATACATACATAAATACATACATACATACACATACATACTCTTTAATTCTTTTCTTTGTTTTATTTGACTGCAGCCATGTTTGAGTACCGCCTTTAGTCAAGCAAATCAACACTAGGACTTATACTTTATAAGTCTAGCACTTATTCTATCGGTATCTTTTGCCGAATCGCTACGTTACGGGGACGTAAACACACCAGTATCGGTTGTCAAGCGATGTTGGAGGAACAAACACAGACACACAAACATACACACATACACATATACACGCATATATATAGAAGGGTTGGACAAAATAATGGAAACACCTTGACATTTCAAACAAGTTTATTTTAATATGGAAGAGGACCGTCTTTGTCAGTAATTACACCTTGAATTCTATGAGGTATGGACTCGTACAAAGTTTGAATTTTTTCCAAAAGAAAATTTGTCCATTCTTCAGCTAAAACAGTCTCCAGTTCTTTTAGTGATGATGGTGGAGGATATCGACTCCTTACTTGTTTTTCTAAAATGCACCATAAATGTTCAATAATATTGAGACCAGGGGACTGTTGTGGCCAGATAAAATGTTCAACGTCACTAGAATGTTCCTCGTGCCATTCAGTAACAAATTTAGCTCTGTAAATCCTGAAATATTCCGTTTCCCTCCGGAAACTGTTCGGCAACCATAGGGTGAATTTGATCAGATAAAATGCTTAGATAGTCTTGACTATTAATTCTGCCATGAAGGGGAACCATTGGGCCGGCGGATTTTCAAGATATAGTCCCCCTTATCATCACAGATCCGCAGTCTGGGTCGAATGCCTCTGTTGGCTATATCCACACGTATACTAGACCGGTGGTCGGAAATAATATAATGTATGACTTGTCCGAGAAAATAACACTCTTCCAGTGCTCTAGGGACCAATTCTGTAGGTTTTTGACTCCATTCTGAACGTTTTGCAACCTTTTGTTCTTGAAAGTAGTGTTTTTTCTGATTGCAGCCCACCCGTGAAATCCGGCTTTGTACAGCTTCCGGCGAACAGTTTTTGTAGAAACTGGGTTCTCGAGGTGGGCATTAAGCTCTGCAATAATTTTGGGAGCTGTACTTTTCTCAGCCTTTCTAACCATTCGCGTAAGAGTCTGATGGTCCCTATCTGAAAGTTTTGGGTTTCTTCCGGAGTTTAGTTTCGACGAGGAGGTTTTTTCTCTCTTTCTGAAAAGCTGCTTCCGAGACAGTACTTCTTGATACACCAAACATTTCGGCTGTTTTCGTTACGCTATCGCCTTCCACACGATCACCAACAATTTGACCTCTTTGAAAGTCCAATAGATCTGTCATTTTAATGAATTTTAATTACCTTTTTCTGATGATATCTGAAAAGAAACAGCAATTTTAGCAAAACATATTAATAATAAATCAAGACATAAAAATAAACAAGCTTTTGACGGTTTTATAGATATTTCAAAATTATGATGCTAAAATGCTATGATGCTAGGTGCTTCCATTATTTTCTCCAACCTCTCTATATACATATATATATATACACACGCACGCACATGCACACACACACACATACACACACACACACACACACATATATATATATATATACATACATATACGATGGGTTTCTCTCAATTTCCGTCTACCAAATCCACTCACAAGGCTTTGGTCAGCCCAAGGTCGTAGTAGAAGACATCTGCTCAAGATGCCACGCAGTGGAACTGAGCCCAAAACCATGTGGTTGGGAAGCAAGCTACTTACCATGAAGCCACCCCTGCGCTAGATTTCTATTGGTAGTGTCTATGAACAAAATATACCAACGGAATAATCATCGGGTTCTGTACTGTAATCCCTCCACTATCACGGGTGTTCCAAAACCTCCCGCTGTAGGTGAGAATTTGTGAAGTAGAAACAGTACTGTACTGTATATATTCTTTTATTATTTTTATAATTTATATATCTTTATTTTATTATAAATTCAAAAATTCACCACACAGTTGCCTCCTGAGTTTCGGTTTCCATACAGTAAGTGCGACTCTTTGTTCACTTATCTACGATGCACGACGCATTTTCTTTTGATATGTTTTGATTAACATGTCACACAGTGCAGAACTGTACTGTATTTCTGTTTATTAATTTATTAATTTTTAGGCTTGAAATTGCTTATTTTATCGGAATATTAATCAAAATCTAAAGCAATATAAATACTTATCAGCCGTGAAACTCGCGATGTACTGAGGAGACCACCTTATGAATTTACATATATTAGCCAGAAAAATCCGCGATATACTGAGGTCGCGAAACATGAACCGCGATATGGCAAGTGATTATATATATATATATATATATATAATATATATATATATATATATATATATATATCGTATCTGAAATATGCAGTATTATATATTCGTTACGTCCGATCCTTCCAATCGGTTTCGCGCTAGTGATTCAATGGAGTGTTAAGAAACAATCCAACTATGTAACCCACCGCTCATCAGAGGTAGCCGATATGGAATCAAATATAGCTACTGATTGTTGAAGATGAATGAAACGAAATGAGTAGGGGATTGAGCTACGACATGTGTCTCTTGTACCAAAACATCGCCACTGGGCTGGTTATGTTGCAAGTCGGTAAGAGTTTTCTATAAAAGTTAGTGGGAAATGTGTGTCCTTAAGTTTGGTGTTATTGTGGAAATGGAATTTGTGTAGTGGTACTATAACCTGTGGATGATGCGGCCATACACAATCTGTGTTCGTTAGTGTGCTTTCTGTCTTTTGTGCTTTGGTTAATTCCGTGGGGCCTTTATTTGTCTATGTGGTGTGTGTAGGGGTACAATATGCGTGGGAATTTATACTGGGTGTAATGAAAAACAATCTTTTGGGTAGATGTCTACTGTGATAGATTTCAGAATCTCTGGTATCAAAGTTCAATCTTGAAAATATGTAACTTTAAGCGGCTTCTTGTTATGCATTTGATCAAGTCAATAACATTTATTTCTAATATGTTCTAATCTTTTATATTTCATTGTTTATAATTTATTGTAGTTTTACATATATTGATATAAATACGTTAAAAGCTGAGGGAAACTGATATTCATATGTAAAGATCCACCACATATGTTTTACATGTCAAATACACTTATATAAAATAACAAACTGTAATATGCAGTATTTAAACTAATTTATCCTATTATTTCACAATAAGTTAGGAATGTATTTAAAAATAGCAAACCATACAGCAATAGGGTACCTGTGTTCACAGGTTTTCACTATCAGTTTGACGAAGCACTATCATAATCTTCTTACATTAACGATTCTATTAATTAGTGAAAATGTATAATTGAATTATAATTATATTTAAATCAGCTAATGTGACGATGTTAAATTATATGAAACATGAATGAAGATAAATATTAGTAGTTTTACTCATGCTATGTAAGTTTTTCTCGCAACCAATTGCATTTCATCTCTGACCACTCCAAAGAAATTCTGTTACGCAATTGACCGAGAGCATGGTCCATTATATTCTGTACACAAGGAAAACCTACACCCATTATCACAAATACCAAAGTGAATCACGTGTAGCTGAACCGCAAAGATTACAGCCTACGGCACCTTGTAAACATTCGCCTAACCCTACAAACCAAATGGCTTTTAATGCATCACTAAACGACTCGAAAATCTACCAACATAAAAGTGAAATAAATCACTAACCACAATCTTTACTTCCTCCCGAACTGTAATGAAATTATCTTTGCCATCTTTCCACAAAATTTAAACTTATACTCCCAAACTATGGTATATCCATATGACGAATGTCATGGAGAATGTTCCCACATTTGCAGTCAAATTTGCATGCACAGACACATCAAATGCTTGACAGATTTTTTCTTCTCCTCTCCTCTCAAATAATCTCAACATCAAGGTTACATATAGACGAAGTACGAAAATCTCCTATGGTCATTTTAATTCAATAAAGCAATCTATCATAAGTAACTCTTTTTCAATAACTTTAAATATTGCGCCACAGGACCAGTTTCTTTGATCTTATTTTGTGATGTTGCCCACACTTTTGTACATCAATAACCTATCCGCAATTATTTACAATAATAGTCACTTCCATGTAGCTTACACAACTATTCACATCTCATTCTTGCATACAGGCTCTCTATACCAGGATGTTAATTATCTCATACCAAGTGTACACTTTTTGAACAAACATTTCGGAAATATCTCGAATAAGGAAATATCAATTTTGCCTCCTTTAACTGCACAAAGAAAGCATCATTGCGCATATCAAGAGAATAATTTTATTTTCCATTGACTCAATTCTTGTCAACGTTTAATTAAAACTGTCATAGTTGCAAACAGTTGCTGAATCTTTGCAAATCTCAAGAGAGCAATTTTGTTCCTAGTTTTGGATATTGCTCCTTCTGCACATGCAAACTTTTCACTGAATTCGAAAACAAAACACTCTGACTGATTGTCAAGCAGTCACTCACATTGTGCCTCCACTGCTGTATTTTCTGCCATTACTACAATGTCCTCTGTTCCTTGGAGCTAAGGGATGATATCACCAGGAACTCAGCACGAAGAAATATCATCTACACGCGCCTTTTACCTTCAGTTAATAGATTTTAATATATTCAACCTGAAGATCCACCGCATCAATATCAAAGACTGTGAAGGCTGGTGAAGTCATCGGTGCAGCTGCTTCCTCCTGAAATCTTTTTCAAATGTATATTTAATGATGTGATTTGTTCTACAGTCATCATATATTATGGAAGCTTTTAGATAATAGATCTCAAATAAAAGTTGTTCCATAGAATGGATTCCGAAACCAAATAATTTCTAGTGGAACAAATCGAATTTTCTGGAAAACTTTCATTTGCAATTAAACATTTGTTTTATATTTAACACACAAAAAAATTTATTTTAAAATTCTATATCTTATTGTTCAATATTTTGAATCAGAAGGTACTTACTTGAATTTTCATTCTTTAAATAAGAATATCCGGATAAAGACATTCTTAGGGAATATTTTCGAAATGAATCTATGCATTTTCATTTGAATTTGTCGATAAAGGTTATATGAATTCCTAGCAAAATATTCAATTTGCATATCTTTATTCAAACAAAATTGTCAATTTATATTCAAATGTATTTTACTTGTCTAGAATTACTCTTATTTGAGAACTATATACCATCAATAAAATATCTTAGCTGAAACGTATTCAACGTCTACGAATCTACGTATAGCATTCATGTTTAATAACATTCTAGTACTTTTCTGTAGATATTTCCGTATCTATATATAGCTCTCTGTATACTTATTCTGTAATGTCAATATATATATATGTGTGTGTGTGTGTGTGTGCGTGTGTGTGTGTGTGTGTGTGTGTGTGTGTGTGTGTGTGGAGGCGCAATGGCCCAGTGGTTAGGGTAGCAGACTCGCGCTCGGAGGATCGCAGTTTCGATTCCCAGACCGGACATTGTGAGTGTTTATTGAGCGAAAACACCTAAAGCTCCACGAGGCTCCGGCAGGAGGGGGGCGGGTGAACCCTGCTGTACTCTTTCGCCACAACTTTCTCTCACTCTTTCTTCCTGTTTCTGTTGTACCTGTATTTCAAAGGGCCAGCCTTGTCACACTCTGTGTTACGCTGAATCTCCTCGAGAAGTACGTTAAGGGTACACGTGCTCAGCCACTTGACGTTAATAAAAGAGCTGGTGGTGGTGATGATGATGATGATGATGATGATGATGATGATGATGATGATGATGATGATGATGATATCAAATCAGGTATTCTAGTTTTTATTACTTTCTCAGTCCGAAACTGTGGCAAACTTCATTGTTAATTCCAGTTGTAAAAGTCCACGATCAACCTCTTTTCTTGGCAGGTAAAGTCGTTCCATATACGCCTTGGGTGGTGCATTCTATGAATTGTCAAAAGTTTTGTATTTTTCTGTCAAGATTACATATTTCAGTAATTGACCAGTTAATGTTATTGAAACTGTAAGTCTCACGACCGGTATGGCTAAAGTATTGATAGTTGTGATCCCGTTTCTTGCATTCAGCTCTGTCTTGAGTATTGCCCTTACCCTGCGATAACATTCTCTTCTGATCCTTTCCCTCATCATTGAATGTTTGATTCCATCACCATCAAATACCACTAGGTATTTGTGGCGCTCCACTGGTTCTAACTCCTTTATGACATTCTGCTGGTCAAGATTAACGTTGGATGCTTCTGCCATTCTTCCTTTGATAAAGGTAGCTTTTGCGCCTTTATCGAGGCCAAATTGCATCCTGATGTCATCACTGAATAGTTTAACACTCGCCAATAAGCTCTGTAGTTGTTGGTCGTTTTTTGCGAAGAGCTTTATATTATCTATGTAAAAGAGATGATTTTTATTTTTATCAAACATTTTATAGCTATATTGTACATAATCGACGTATTTTGAGAGAGTTATTAAGGCTAGACAAAAGAGAGTGTCACCCTGGAAAGTGCCACATGAAATTCTTATATCTCCAGCATTAAGAGATTCATTGTCACTATTCAAAGCCAGTGTGGATCTCAATGATCTCATAATTACAGACTTACTTACACATATTTATGCATATATACGCATATATCCATATATACATATACCAACATATATATATATATATATATATATATATATATATCAATATGCATACATATATATACACATAAATATACATACATAAATATATATATATACATATAAAGAGAGAGTGAGAGAGTAAATGAAGTATAAGGATTTCGTTCCTCAACTCTTATATATATATATATATATATATATATATATATATATATATATATACATACATATACATATATATATATATATATATATATACATATATATGTACACACATATATATACACAGTATACATGCATATGTATACAAAATATAAATATATACATACATATATATAGATATAGATACATAATGAATGTAATTGAAATTGAAACCATCTAATAGTGAAAGTAATAATAGAGATGTTAAGATTTCACTTTAGACACATAATACGGTATACGGTAATACGGGAACAGTGTAAGAGATAAGAGATTGCTCCGGGCTCACGTTAGGCAAGAAGTTGAACATTTTGTTACCCTTAGTACGGCATGTGTAAAATATGAATAAAATCCGTTGGCTAGTAATCGAGTGTTAGTGATGCACACATACAGGCACACACAGACAGACACACATTCTCAGCTTTATATATATAGATAATAGCAGAGATACCCGGCGTTGCCCGTGTTACATTTGATTGAAGAATTAAACTTTTCTGTTATATTTGCTGTAATGGAACTGGAATATCTATGTTTCGAATTTCATCAAAATTGAAGATGAGGGTTATTTCTCTCTTTACACACCCTGAAAAAATTGTAATCGTGTCACATGTATCCCATACTACTGATTTTATGCGCATATTCCAGTCTTATTGAAACTGTTAAAAAGATTTTGCTCCTGAAAAATGTGAGAGTTAAGGCCCCTGTTGGGGGTGGGCATCTTAATGTCAACCAGAGAAGTTGAATTGTTGAGAATCTTTTTAACTTGTGTCTTATATCTATTGTTTGAATTTCTTTGAAATAGGGAATATATGTTCACTCGGTTTGAATGATCACAATAAGCAGTCGTTACCACTCCCAATGTAGGATTCCTCACCATCCAGGTGACGGGCACAGCCGTAAGATGCATTACGAATCCATGGCAATTGGAAGGCCGTGTCCCAACTGAAATAAACATTAACAACTTTGTGGCGTGAGGGCTAAGGAGAAATGAAAATGTCACCTCTGGAGTTTGCAAATGACCACTAAACTGATACGTAACTGGACAGAATAAATTTACAATCTATAAATGTCTTTGAATAACCAGTCACTCACCTGGGAAAGCCTTGAAATCAATGTTACCATCTGGGGACTATGTGTGACCAAGTGATAATAAAAAGACTGAAAGGAGGTCTGCAATCAAATAACTTTACTCAACACTTTGCAACTGAATTAGTGGAGGCAAAGATGCCTTTCGTTTACTTGACAATTTATGCACCACATTGCAGAAATAACAATGTAAGGATATGTTTGTACCATTGAATTACAAATAATGCTAATCTTTTATGCTCGTGTAACCCTACAGCTTCCAAGAGCACAACTGTATTCGTTTTTACTTAAATAAAATGACAAAATTGTGGGTGTTAAGTCCCCATGGAGGGGTCTTTCTAACTTGTAAGATGATGAAATTTTATAAATATTACTTCATTTGTGTCTAATATCTATGGTTAAAATTTCGTCAACAGCAAAAATATATGAATTGTCATGGGGGTTATGGCCCTTATGCATAGAATATAATTTCATAAAGATCCATTCAGTACTTTCGACCTAGTTTTGGAACACAAAAGAAATGACTGAAATTTGGAATTTAAGCCCCGCATTAGGGTGTTATACACACACACACACCACACACACACACACACACACACACACACACATATATATATATATATATATAGATAGATAGATAGATAGATAGATAGATAGATAGATAGATAGATAGATAGATAGATAGATAGATAGATAGATAGATAGATAGATAGAGATACATACACATACACACACACATACAAAGATAAATTGATAGATACAACTGAGTGGGCAAAAAATATTCTATTATTCTATTAGTTTGTTCTTGTGAAACCAGTAAGTTATGGGGGTGTAAATAAATGAACAGCAGTTGTGAAGCAGTGATGAGGGAGAAGCACAGAGACAAAGACACCCACATACACTTACATATATACATATATATACGATTGATTTGTTTCAGTTCCTGTCTACGGAATCCATATATATATATATATATATACTAGCAGTATCGCCCGGCGTTGCTCAGATTTGTAAGGGAAATAACTATAAAGCATTTTTAGAGAGTTATAGCCAAAAAATAGCAAAAAAATGGAAAAAAAATGATGGTAAATTTTTTTTTGAGAGTTAAAACAGGTGGAGTTGCGTCCCCTAGACGGTCTGTGGTTTGGGTTTCTCATTCTCGACCCCATGTCGAATTTATCGATTTTTTTCAGAACTGGGGGAACTTTTCAAAATTTTCGCTGCGTTAGTTTTGAATTATGACATTGGGCTATGTGTGTGTCAAGTTTCATCAGAATCGGTTGAAAGCCGTGGTCAGGGTGAGGGTACGAGAAAACAGACACACAGAAACACACACAGACAAACTGCCGTTTATATATAGAGAGATATAACTGAGAATGTGTGTCTGTCTGTCTGTCTGTATGTTTTGTATTGTTTTTGTTTTTTCCAGTTTCAGCTCTTGAGATGTGGCCATGCTGGGGCACCGCCATTGTGGTGAAAGAGTACAGCAGGGATCACCACCCCCTGCCGGAGCCTCGTAGAGCTTTTAGGTGTTTTCGCTCAATAAACACACACAACGCCCAGTCTGAGAATCGAAACCGCGATCCTGCGACCGCGAGTCCGCTGCCCTAACCACTAGGCCATTGTGTGAAATGTGTGAATCCCTAAAACTTGAGAACTACACAACCAATTTCATTCAAATTTTACAGAGACCATAATCTCTGTTAACTAGTTTTTTGGACAACACATGTACAATAGTACGTATGTGAGATTTGAATGTGTATTTAGTAAGGAAATGCTCCCAGAAGTATTTCCCTCAGCGCTATAACTAAATATAGATGTGTATGCGAGTGTATACATACACACACACATGCCATGCACACACATACATATGCATGTATGTGCGTGTGAGAAAAAGTGTGTGGGCGTATAAAATAACCATAAAACATCGGTACAAATATGTTTATATATTCTATATGCATATATAGCCTACTTGCACACACATACACACACACACACACACACACACACACACACACACACACACACACACACACACACACACACACACACACATACACATACAGATAAACTTATCGATTTTTTTCTAGAGTGGATATGTGTTTCTCTAGTTAATATTGATATGGTCGTTCTAACTTCGCTATTCGATTCTATTATATCAGATAACTGAAATAAATATCTATAAAATTATATTTACTTCCATAAAATTATATTTAATTCTTTGCAGATATTTCACTCCTTGCCTTTCAGAGTTTTTTTTTTATGAACTTTTATTCCAGTTTAGTGTACATAAATACGTTACCTTCAAACTCCTTTTTGTTATATTTTTTCTTCTTGCTGATATATTCAAATTTGAATTCTGCAGACATAGTCTATTTCGAAGTACATTAACTAATGTATTAATGTATCCTTTTTATAATATGGTAGGGTGGTGTTTTTGAAAGATTTTAGAAATATATCCAGTTGTGCGGAAATATACTAGTCGGGCTACAATTGGTATTAATTAAAATAGTCATCAGTAAAACTAGTTTAAATATACATAAAATGAAATACATTATAAAATATGTGCTCTGATCCAATTATGCTCTCCTGCTGAGTGTTGCTAGTCAATAATGGATGCAGAATTGGATCACA
>NC_042998.1:110275150-110337650 GCF_006345805.1 Octopus sinensis | reverse complement strand
CTGTGATTGTATATATGTGTACGTTGCTTGTAATGTATTTATGTTATTTGTGCTTGTGTGCGCATGAGGAAGAGAGAATAAGACAGCCAGGGAGATTCTTAGTAGAATATCTTCTTACATTCATCATTGCTTGCATTGATCCATCAATCTCAATGATTTCATCTATATTAAGGGTACAGTGATTTTGTTTATATGCTTTATGCATTAATTTCGTGACTTCCCAGGCTACCTATCATTTATAACGTTATTGTAGCATCTCCCAGATTATTTGTTTAAATATGCGTGTGTCCTCTCTTTTGATTTGCTGTGATGTATGTTATTATGCTTTAACATTTTTTTGTTTATTTATATTTATTTATTTATTTTGCATTCACTAGGTAGTTAATCATAATTATTCCTAATCTTGGAAGATATGGAGATAAGCTTCTACAGAAGACTAAATTTATTTGTTTGCGCATTTAGAGTGATATACGACTTAAGTTGTTTGAGGTTAGTTCTAGACCCGACGTGAGTCAGTTTCCTATGGATTCTCATTCTAATAAACTACAGAGTTATCCATTATCCTTTGAAACAAACTTTGTTCAAAGTCTGTTACGTTTGTTTACTATATGATTTACTTTGCCTTTTGTACTTCAAATATTCTATTGTCTTATGTAGCTGAGATCCCTACATATATAAGATGATGAAAATATTTCATAACATAAATATTTATATAGACATATTGCAACGTTAAAACAATATATTTTAAAGTCTAAAATTTTGAAAATATTTTGAAAATATTTCATAACATAAATATTTATATAGACATATTGCAACGTTAAAACAATATATTTTAAAGTCTAAAATTTTGAATCCTCAGAAATTATTAAGGAACTGCTTCTGCATTGAAAAATGCGACAATAGGAACTTCAGATGCATCAAGTTTATTTGCCTTAGACCATGTACCCATGTATAGTCTAGTGTTTTATGCATTACCTCAGTCTATCATATACTAGCCGTACAACTCCCAGACTGACGATATATTGTTATGTGTACATTATCAACATTTAGGAAGCAAAGGGAAATATATGAAATCAGTTAAACAAATTTCCTCTCAACGAACTGTATAGATTATTAAGGTTATATTTATTTAAACTAATAAATCTATTAATAGAAAATAAGTTGCTGTAGAATATTTAAGATGTTTATTTAATCTATTGTCACCTTTTTTAGATGTGCAAGCATTTTAATACGTTTGTCTTTATGTGTAACATTTACTTAGATTTACATGAATTTATGTGTACATTTACTAAAATTTAATGTCTTTGCAAAATATATTACAACTTGAAAACGTGCCAAAAATTAATTATATGTAATTATATTTATTTACTATGAAATTTGAGGAAATTTCGGTAAATTTGCCAACAATTACTAAAAATTTACATAAGTTTGAGTTCATTTAAATATTCTAGATTACTGAAAATTAGATTTAAATGGAGAATATTATAAGCGTCTTCTAAATTGAAGATAGCAAGAAAATGAAATGCGGTAGTTAAAACATAAAATGTACATGTAATTATATATACGTATATAATGTATATATAATTCACGCGTAATAATGTGTGAGTGTAAAGGCATGTAATTTTGCAATCGTATACAGCTGTTTAGACAGACAGACAGACAGACAGACAGACAGACAGACAGACAGACAGACAGATAGATAGATAGATAGATAGATAGATAGATAGATAGATAGATAGATAGATAGATAGATAGATAGATAGATAGATAGATAGATAGATAGATAGATATAATGCGTACTAATCTACCACGAATTAAAAATAATGTCAGAAAATCAAAAACTATGCAACAGAAAAGCATACTCCCTAAAATCTGATACACGCTCAGTTAGATACATCAAAAAATTAGCTAAATTGAATAGTACTATCACATGTTTTCGTGCACAATGCGATGCTGCCGTATACAGGAAGTACTGTAGGAGTTTACGTTGAAGGGGTCCGCAAAACAAGTATTGTGAAAATATATATATTTAAAAAAAGCTATGAAGAGTATGCAAAAATATCAGAACTGTGGTTGAATGATAGGTCAGAACATAACTCTAAAATATTAGGAAAGAAGATCTGATGATGATACATGTATGTACGTAGGCAAGGGAAATGCAGATACACGTGTAACTGAGTGAGTGAGGGAAGGAGGGAGGGGAGGGAGGGAAGACAGGGCGGGAGTAGGGATCCTGAGGAATATTCAGCAGTCACATCACCTGGTGTGACGATTCACTAGAATATTACCCATATGTTAAAAATATTTAACCAATCATGACTTCGACAAGAACTGACTCCAGCAACAATTCCATATTTTTGCACCTTTCTTTCTCAGCACTATGAACTCAGCACACTTTATCTATTTGACAGAGAGCATCGAGAGATAGGGGAGACCAGGCAGTCGGAAGCGGAGATTTGTCGACCAAAGTTGAAAGCAGCTAAACTATGGTAAATGACGACAGCAGCATCAATCAGCACCAACTAACCACGCAACTAACCATTCTTGATATCTTGTCGTTTGTTGTAACGAAAGCATTTCCTTTGTGTTTAAGGGAGGAGTAAAAATTTTACTTATCAAAATCCCACCTAGTTATCTGTCTTCTTCGCACAAGCGGTGGACTTCTGCCACTAGAAATTACAATCCGCACAATTAACAGTTCTATCGTTTAGCATGGGAGAGACTAGAATGCATCAGCTCTTTTCCAAACAGGAAAACACTTTGCTTGGCCAGGTATACAAAGCTAACGACCTTGATAGCGCAGTAATTAGCAGCTACAGCTGCTTGCTTTCAGTTACATATGTAATACTGGGATCTGCGGTATTGTTACCGTCAATTTGGCCTAGAGAAAATTCTGAAATCGAAAATGTATAGCATCCCACGCAATATTATATTAGCTCATCTACCTTCTACATATATATATATGTCTGTGTGTGTATGCGTGTATGTGTGTGTACATGTAAATGCATATAATTTATGCATAAGCATGCATACAGCATATGTATGTATGCATATATATATGTGGGTGCGTGTATAATGCGTCTGAGTCTATTCATATATGATTGCTCAAATGTATAAATGCATATATGTATAATGTATCTGTGTATATATATATATATACATATATATATAATATATATATATATATATATATACTCGTACATACATACACACACACATATATATACATACATACGTACACATACACACACACACATATATATATATACATATATATATATATATATATATATATATATATATATATATATATATATATATATATATATATATGCATACATACGTACATATATGCAGACATACACATTTATACATACCTGCATACATGCATAATGAAATCCTTCGGAGGGATAATCCCGAGGACAACGAAATAAAAACACACAATATGGTAGAAGTCATAGCCACTCATAATGAAAAGGAATACTGGTGGAATGTACCAGTGAAGACCTCAATAAAATGTAAGCTCAACAGACCTGATATAATGATTTGGAATAGAGAAGAGAAACTGAGCACAGTTGTGGAAATTAGCTGCCCAGCGTATGTTAACATAAAGCTGAAGATCAATGAAAAAGAGAATACCTATGCTGAACTATTGAGAAGTCTGTGGTTACTTTACCCAGATTGCAAGTCCAGGTATATACCTGTCATTATTGGGGCCCTGGGATATGTAACACACTGCATAAATACCAATCTGAAGAAATCAGGCTTCTGAAAACCTGAAAGGAGAAAGCTAATTCGAAGACTACAAATCCAATCCACCACTGGAAGTGTAAAATCTGTAATACTTTGCAGAAGTTTATCATTTCAATATATATGAGCATGTCAATATATGTAATTATATGCATGAAAATGCACACATAAAACATACAAATCTGCACATACATGCATACCAACAAGCGCATTGCAGATCACAATATATTTGGATAAAATCTTTCGCTTTACATAGATAAACAATATCACAAAAATAACACGCTATTTAGCCGTATTTGTTTTAATATATTCATTTAACCACATGATTAACATTATATGATATATTCAAGATTAGTTACATCAAAAAAGTTACTCAGATACCTATAAATTTTAACAAAATAAAAGGACCACAACAAAATCCTTAAAATAAGTATTTTGTATAAATATTACATGAAGAAATACTGCGTATTTAAGAAGACGTTCTAATAATGAGACCTTCAGTCTTTAAAATATTAGTATGGCACTTACCAGTTTTATTTCCAGAATGTCGACGGACCGCCTGACTTCGTGAGATATGTTCCGGTACCAAAAAACAATCTCTGATATAATTGTAATTTCAGATGTCATCTCTCCTTAATACACGCGAAGACTTCTTAATCGCTTCGTGTTACTAAAGTTAAATATAGCAATTTTAGACTTAGTTTAAAATAATATGCTTATAATCCTTTGATATTATACGTTGTTCTAACAACCAAGTTGAGATTTTATTGCACTGTGGCTTAATCCGAAAGTTGTTCGAGAATAAAATATTTATTTTTATTACAATGGGCCAATCACTGG
This sequence comes from Octopus sinensis, assembly GCF_006345805.1. Lineage (NCBI taxonomy): Eukaryota > Metazoa > Mollusca > Cephalopoda > Octopoda > Octopodidae > Octopus > Octopus sinensis. Next base: position 110,333,060 of record NC_042998.1, on the reverse strand, counting down.
TTTACTGTGTTTCTGAGAACGCAAATACATATTTTTCAAGCAGTCTTTGAAATCGACAGTCGGGATGAGTTTTATGACAGTTACAGGAGTTCGTTTCAAGTTCTTATAGTCGTTTGCAGAGAACTTTGTCCAGCGTGTGATATTTGACGTGGGAAGAGGCCACGAGTTAATCTTCCAAATGTCATCTTCATATAGTGTCACATGTATTTCTCTATGTTCTCTTGGTTGTGGCTTCTATGTTCTCTATTGGCAATTATTATGTTCTCTTGATTTCGAATTCTTATCAGCAGTAAATAAAACATATGCATTGTGATTGTAACCGTTATCGTTTGGACTGCAAGGTAATTGCTTCGTATGCATGAGGTGAGGTGTCCGTTCAACATAGATTGGCGTATTCCCGAATGATTCGGGTTTGAGTTTAGTAAATGATACCTATTTATTTCATTTCAGCTTACCCACTTCCACTTTCTATGCCTTCATCCTAACCTCCTATTTATTGTGAAGCACAAAATAATCACTTGCTTTTCATAGGCAACCTACAATACCCAAACTTGAATAAAAAGTTTTACGGGCTTCTTTTCCTTGACAGGGTTGTTTTACAGTCTAACTCAAATCTTACTTTATAGTGGTCGTCCCAAGTGCTCACACTGGTTAGGTCTCTATTTAATCTAGTTGCAATTTTCAATGACGTTACATGTGAAAAGCGTGTAGTGTGGTCATCATAGTGATAAGGCTAATTATCACTGCGTTTAGCAGTTCATCTGAGAAAACCGAAAACAGAAGTATCCCAAGCATTGAACCTTATAGGAATGGTACATTGAGTAATGAAATAAGCTGGGATTTCATAAATCATATGCTGAGTATATCTTACCTATAGCAGGGAAAAAGGAGATGTTGCACTGGTTTGAAATACAGGAATGCTGAATAACAATAATACAGTCATGCTGAATGAATACCCTCTACACTAAACAATTTCACTTCCTATTGTCCCAACTCAATCACTTCGGCAGTAAATGAGTTATTATGAATCCAGGATTCACCCTCCTTTACGGAGGCACTTGAATACAAGAAATTGTACGTTTTACTCCTTCAATACTTAGATCCATGAAATAATTTTTTTAAGGTTCAAAATGTTACTTTATTTTCATGGAAGCTTTGCGCCATGCAGTAAGCCAGTAAAAGAGAAATATCGCTGTGATTATGCTTTTACAAAAGTAATATTTGTGCACCGTATCTTTTTTTCTTTTTGGTAGACAGAACACGTCTTGAAGCTTTCTCTTTGCTGAACATTTTCTAGAGTCAGTACTAGAAGTTACGATGTGTTTATCTGTCGCATCCTCTAGTCCTTCTACATTTCTACATCGTAGTTCGTGCTTTACTTTTGGGTTTTGTACAATTTAAAAAGCGGTAGCTAAATTTAGCTTTCAGTGAAAATCTATTCTGGCGTATTTGCTGCATTTTGTTCATTTGTATTTGGGATCACGGCGATCAACTTTTTTAGTTATAAGATAAAAATCTTCTCAGGTTATGGCGTCTGTCGATCGTAAATCTAGATTTCACAAAGTTAGTTGTCTTTATGATCATTGTTCTCTATGCCCAAAGTTACAATTCTATTGTACATTGTTCTCCTTTTCTCTGAGTGTGTATGCTTCAGCTGACCTACTGAATTTCGGCCAGAATAAATGAGTTATATGAAAGTATGGTTTCTACTTTCTCCATGCACGTACAGACGAGATAAGATGATATTTTTAAATCTTTAGCTTCATTTCCTCTTTTATACTTGTGAGTATGTGAATCAAGATTTGCAGAGAGTCCATTGCATATACTACCTATTTACTGTTATTATATGAATAAATTGGAAATGTTGATATTATTTAGTCCTACAACCCAACTTGTAGTCAAAGTATTGTATTCACGATCATTCCATCCTATCACATTGGACGTGTTTCGCTTTTTTATGATAGTGTGTGTTATTTGTGACACTTAAGCTGTTATTCCTGACAAGTCGAGCGAACTCACAAGGAATATCGTAGATGATTTCACTTTAAGTTTTGGATAAGACTCAGAAGTGTTAATAGACTATATATGGAAGAAAGAAAACGACAGTGTTAGGAGAGTGTAATTAATTAATTAATCGCTTTGATATTTTATTTTGTGTTTAACATTACTGATAAATTTTACGCTTTTATAGCTTTTATAATCTTTTGTATCTATTTTCCTGATATTTAGAGTAGTGATAAAATATAACTTGGTATTAATTATGGATTCAATAATTATTTATTGTTGCTGGTATTATAACTGTAACTTTATTACTAGGGATTGTTTTTCTTCTACATTGAGCACAGATTATTCGGAGTAATGTCAAGTACTATGTTTAATTAATATATTTAGTAAATTCCACTAAACATGTAATTATTCTTGGTGTCATTCAACTTATTAAATTCATTCTCTTGCTGTCGTACAAAAATCAAAAACTTAAAATCTCTATACACTTTAAATATCTAAATATCTGAAACAATTTAATGACACTAAGATTACAATTTTTCAGAACAGCTGCCGCGTCTCTAGAAATTAAACTTTCTTTTAAATTTTGTTTTTTAATTTGTGTATCTTCACAAAGTTTCCAACATCCTGGTAACTAATCCAATCTTCATCAATTGCCCCTTTCTTGATATTAGTTGGTTCAGTTCGAACAAATATTTATTTCTAATTCAATGATAATAATGTTCTTATCCATAATAATGTTCTTAGAAGCATGGGTGACGTAGTTGATAATAGATAATATCGAGGAATAAAAGTATTCTATCTCTAAAGATGAGATGAAGCTTAAAATGAGAAAATTTGCAATTTTATAAACAGTCATAACTAAATTATGCTTAAATTTTTAATATGAAATTATTTAATTAATATCAATTATTTAATTAATATTTTCTGTGAAATATGTAATTTTCCTCATACTTGTATGACACTTACAAAACTTAGTGTAGTTGCTGAATACTGAATACTTTAACCAGTCTCGCTTGCACAACCTACGATGGTTTTGAATTTGATACAACTAAATCGAAATCGTCGGTCTTCGATTATTAACCCATTATGACGTTCTCTTAGATATTTTCAATTCCAAGTTCATTAAAGAACAAAGCATAATATATTTTCAAATATCATCATTAAATAAAGACTTTTCCCAGTTGAGTTAGATTCCATTACTTTCTCATTATGGATTTTGGTCATAAAAATTTTGGTTCAGATCTATCGCCATAAATATTATTGAAGCTATCATTTTATTTACCTTCTTCTCTTAATGAATTATGAGTATAAAGCTGCTGAAACATTCCGTTAACTTGCCTTTCATGCCTAATTCCTTTTAATATGAACCTATAGTTCTTCCTTCGATGTTCTTCCCCGTAAATAAAAAAATGAAATCTTATATTTACTATGAACAAAGAAATATGCTTTATTTACATCTTGTTGTTTCATAAGTTATTTATTCCTGAGAGGGTAACTAATTTCGTGTACGTTGCCCTGTAGATAGTTTTCTTTAAACTGTATTTGATGCTATCAAAGTTAATCTTTAAATTATGACAGATTTTAGAAATCAGTTTTAATCCGTTAATACCAATTTAAATAAATTTTTGTATCAAAGTTTCTGTCAAAATTTATTTCTTTAACATAGAAAATGTGAGATGGTGTAAATTGCATTATTGATGCGAATTGAATGGAATAATTATAATTATATCACTTGTCTGCTGTTTTCAGTTTCTCTAACAAGAATATCAAAACTAAATCGAAAATTAGATTAAGTTGACTTCAATTATCTTAATATTTCCTAACTGATTGAATTTAACTTAAGGTTCTTTCAATTAAGAATTCAAATTGTTGATAAATGATTATCATACCCTACTATTCTAATTGCTTCATAACAAATGTCATTAATATACTATTTTAATTGCTTCGTATTATATATGTCATAACCCTACATTGTATTTGCTTTTTATTTAGTTTTCACTAACTTCATTTTTCACTAACACGTAGTACTTTTTCAGAAAATTACGCCCCCATTGTAATCTACTGTCAACTATTGATTATATTTCTTGCCTATCTATGTCTTGATTACAATCATATAATGCATATACACATTTAAATGTACTAACATGATAGCCTATGTCAGCAACATCTCTTCTATTTTAATTGCCATCTCTATTGCTACCAATCTCATAACTTTATAAATAAAATTCCAATGAGCCGCTGTTTTCATTTCAACCTAATCCAATATCTCAAGCCAATTCTCTAATTTGCTTTCACAAACATAGTCACGTTTAAATGGCACACATTTCTTTACACAGATCTCAAACAGGGAAAACAAATAAATTCCTTATATCTTTATGACTAAATCAATAACCAGACAAGTGTTAAATCGAAAAAATCTCCATTTTTTGACCGGGATAGCAACTTTATAAGATTCTTCTAAGGAAATTTAACTCCTGAAGAATTCGCTATGGATATATCTATACCACATCATTTTCTCTGTAGAATTTAATCACTTTTTTTTATTAGTTATTCCAGACAAAGCTTCTCGTGTTTTCTACATCGAAAAGCAACAACAATTACTAAATATAACAATCATATTTGAAATGTGCTCTGTTACGCCTTAACTTCATTAAAATTTTCATTCTTCTGATATGTCTTGAAGCTTATCGACAATATACCCAAATGATTATCACGGACAAAACGGTCTAACTCATCTGAATGCTCAATACCTTTCTTTATTTAAAATCCCGTGGATGATAACCGGGAGAGATGAGTAAAGTAACAATCTTAGATTTTGAGCACATATCCTGCTCTCGTATTCCTTTGATATAATTGAAGTGAATAAATAATGAGTTAGAAATAATAATGTCTTTAGGAAAATAGGATATTGCTCGGATAACAAAGGATATTGTTTGTATCATTACGACATAGTCAATGAAGCCTAGACTTCAATGACGAGGTCCCCAACGTTTTGGTTCACTCAGATTTAAATTATAACCCACTTGTCTAAGGTTACATGAAGCAGTATCGAACTCGAAACATGTAGTTACATTGAAGTAGACTTGTTGAACACACAGACATACCTGCGCCCATACCGACTGAAATATATTTTGTTTGTTGTCTTAATGTTTCAAAATAAGCACATGTAAACATGATATCACAGAATACGCTAGAATGGTCTGAACACAGACTAATGTACTGGAACATAGAATCGGAGGTATATTAAATTCCATTTAGCAGTTAAAAACAGTGTTTTTTGTTAAATCTGTTTCATATTTATTTATATATTGCCAGTATATTCTTACATTCACTCACATTCAAATACTTTTGGCAATAATGCTGTCACAGAATGCGTTTTCATTATATTTCGGCGACTTTTCAACTCAAAACTTTATGAAACATAAATAATAATAGAACGTGATTAAATAACAAAATAAAATGTGATCAGTCCCTCCACCGCTTATGGCGATACATCACCTTCAATATCGTTTACTGAAATAAATTACGGAATATTGGAAGAATCGTTAGCACACCAGGTTATATGCTTAGCGGTATTTCGTCCGTTTTTATATCCCTAGTTCAAATTTCGCCTAAGTCGACTTTGCCTTTCATCTTTTGGGATCATGGACTTGTGCCAAAATTTTAAACGGATATTGTTTACTGTAATAGAAAATAAGTCAAACGATTTTAGACAGGAACAGTGTAAATTAAACTCAACTACAGTATATTTCTGATTTATTTGTAGAAAGATCGGGGTAGAATCCATAACACTGACCAAAATGTTTTAATGGAAATGTCCGTATTCATGCCGCTTCTGTCAATTCCTCTTGCATTATACTCGCTGTTCTATCGAGACTTCTAATACATTACTTGAAATATTAATCGCTAAAACAGATGTATGAGTAAACAATTTAGAAAAGGCTTATTATACACGATATTCTTTCGATTAAAGAACAAATATGACAACTTGGCTTGAACTCAAAATGTAAAGTGATCTAACTAGATTTTACCTGCAAATTCGTCCATCAGGCAACTAATTCCGCCAATCCCTGGCCTTATGTATTCATTTTTTTCTTTTAAGATTAACATGAACCGTGTATTTCGGAAGAAGTATAATCAGAAAAAGTATAATCCCTACAACTTTACTGGCACTATATTCTGTCTTCGTCGAACGGGTTAATATCAAATTCTGTCTTGACAGGTTTCGAACAAGAAGCCAAATATCTGTATCTAAATATCATATACACTTTTCTGGCGATCTATATATCTGAAAATCCACCTCCCTAATTGTTGCTAACATATTCATGTAGAAGTATATAAGAAATTTAAGAAATCAATATATCAGAGCTGAAATGTGGTTAGCATATTGTCCATAATTTCTCGCTGAATAAAACTCTAGAGATTTCGGAGATGTGCTATATCAGTTATCTAACTTTTCTGAAGTCTCTAATTATATCTTCTTTCGTATTTTGTCTTCAGTAATACTTATGACAGATATTAGGCAAATACACCTATGACTGAGAGGAAATAAACACATTGAAATATTATACTTCTCAAAGTTGTTTCGAAAGATATTTCTTGTCTTCCAATGAAATTCTTTACATCTGCTTTCTTTCGTATATGCTAGTATGCGTATGTATGTACGTATGTAAATATGCATGCATGTATGTATGCATGCATGTATATATGTATGTATGTAGGAATGTATATATGCATGTATGCATGTATGTATGTATAGATAGATATATACTATAATGATATGAACACGTGTGTGTGTGTGTGTATTCGCATGGATTTACCCGAAAAAGTATGAGATAACTGAAAATAGTATTTAAAATATTTGATAATACAATTTTAATCAAGGGGTTTCAAAAGATATTGTGAGAAACGTTTTCATTAACTCATTGTGATATTGTAATAGAGGTGTAAAATCCATAAACTTGTTTGATCGGTATATTTACGTTTATACTGTTTCTGAAAGCGGAAGTTCAATCTGAAATGCAAATCAAATCTTTAGAAATGAAAGTAACCAAAACAATTACAAATACTAATGCAAACGTGGTATGAATTGGTAAAGGACAAACGTTTTAACCACCCTAGTGGATCCTGTAAGCTACCACAAAATATATTAATGACTATATTAATAAAAGCGTGCATTGGGGAGTTATCCCGGTCTCTCAAAGTGAAATGAAGGAAAGATTAGTGAACACAAGCCAGAGACAATAATGATGGATGATTAAATACAGTATGTTTTGAAATTTCTCCAAAGAGACCGATCATAGTACTGAAGAAAATTGCAGGATATGATTTTGGAAAATTTAAAGAAAAATCAGTGGGTGATTATTAAATTTGGGGATACACTTTCCACAATAGAGATATTTAGAAGAAGCAAAATAAAGACTCTGTTTCTTCTACGATATTTCGTTCATTAATAGTCAATAAGAACGAGCGCGAAACACTCGATCCTTGAATCCCACTGTAACTTCTGTCGATTATTAATAAATAAACGTTTATAGTTCTCCTTTCCTGTTTCCATCACCAAACCTATAATTGAATATGAATAGGCGCAGGCGTGGCTGTGCGGTAAGAAGCTTCCTTCTCAACCACATGGTTCTAGGTTGGTTTAGTCCCACTGCGTGGCACCTTGGGCATATGTTTTTCAGTAGAGTGTCGGGCCGACCAAAGCCTTGTAAGTGGATTTGGTAGACGGAAACTGAGACAAGCCCATCGTATATCTATATATATAAAACTCTAGTTGTGTGAGTGTCTGTCCCCTTCGATTTAGATTCCTAACTCCTCCCACATTTTGCGGTGCAGTTTAACCAAATTCGGGTATCTTATAGTCGTGATTCATATCGAGCCCGTCTGGCTATTAGCGCACGTCAACGATGAGTCTACGATTTAAAAAATAATTTAACATCATTTTTTATTCCATTTTAATGCATAATTTTTCGTGTGTCGATGGCGGCGGAGTTGGCGTCCACGCTCACAGCTGACCTGTTTGCTTCTCTCCCTTCCCTCCCTCGTGAAGCTGTGGGGAAGGGAGTGTAAAGAAATCAACGTCGTAATGCTTTGTCAAGGAGACCAGCGTTCTTTTAGAACAACGACTTCATGGCTTGAAGACACCAAAACAGAAATGGCTAAGAAAGCCCGAATTGGCATATATAAGGGAAGTAACTCTCTAAAAATGCTTATATAGTTATTTCCCTTACAAACCCGAGCAACGCCGGGCGATACTGCTAGTATATATATATACATATGTATGTATGTATATGTTTGAGCGTCTGTGCTTACCTCCCCAACCATCAATTGACAACCGATGTGTGTGTGTTTACGTGCCCTTTTTTAGCGGTTCGGCAAAAGAAACTGATAGAATAAGTACTAGGCTTACAAAGAAGAAGTCCTGATGTCAATTTGTTCGACTACAGGCGGTGCTCCAGCATGGCTGCAGTCAAATGACTGAAAGGAGGAAAAGAATAAAGTGAAGGAATCTATTTTATCTCTTTTATCTCATTTGACTGCTGGGGTACCACCTTAAAGAATTTTTAGTCGAATAAATCGATCTCAGTACTTTTTAAAGCCTGTTGCTTATTTGATCGTTCTCTTTTGCCGAAGTGTTAAGTTACGTGAGCATAAATAAACCAACACCAGTTGTTAAGCGGTGGGGTGGGACAAACAAGGCCGAAAGACACACACGCATACACACATACAATACATACGCATATACACACACACACACACTCAGACACATATATGTATATATATACATACATACACACATACACACACACTCACACACATATATGTATATATATACATACATACACACACACACACACACACACATATATATATATATAATATATATATATATATATATACATACATACATATATATATATATAATATATATATATATATATATATATATATTATATATATATATATATAGTTGTCCGCATGTGTATATATATGTATCAATGTATGTAACAAACTTCCTGTCCAACAAGTCGATATCCAATTTTCGTAATAAATTGCGAATATTCAAATATACAACAGTATAGGTGTATGTGTTTAGGTAGGTATGCGAGTAGGTACGTACGTGTCTGCAAATTTTTCTCTTCTGTATATGCACATTTAGTTCATTGAAGTGTTACTGCTTTGTTATATATCATATAATACAAATATACACTTCTACTTATTTCTAAAAATATTTACTACTGCTGCTATCACTCAATTTCGATGTTCCTCTTTCTCTCTCAATTCTTTTCAGTTTTACTCATATAACTTACTCTCTTCATATGTCTGTCTATATGTCTCTCTCTCACTCTCTCTCTCTCTCTCTCATTCTCTGTCTCCCTCTATTTATTCATCTTTTGCTTTCTCTCCCCGTGCCATTCTCCCTTCCTATTTCACTCTTTTCAATCTATCAATTTCGTTCCGCCAGTTTGATTAATTGTATAAACCTATCGATCTCAATCTTCGCTCACATTCTACAGTTTATTAATCTGTCTGTAATATTCTTTATCTTCTTCATCAAATATATTTTATCTGTACATCTATCCATCTATATCATACTTCATACCACTCCGCTTTGTCTCCCTATAAATAAACGTATGTATGTATATATATATATATATATATGTGTGTATATATATGTATGTGTGTATATATATGTGTAAATATATGTATATATCTATATATATGTATGTACATATATATGTATATATATATATACACACACACATTTATAAATTACATACATATATATGTGTGTGTATGTGTGTCTGTGTGTTTGTTATCTTTTATCCTTTAATTGTCTCAGTCATCCGACTGCGACCATGCTGGGGCACCAACTTCAACATTCTTTAATCGAATGATTCGATCCTAGTGCTTTTTTTCTGTTGTTTTTGGTAAGCTTTAAACATATTTATTGGGTCGTTTTGCCGAACCACTAGGTTACGGGGATAATAACACGCTAACACTGGCTATCAAGCGGTGGTAGGAACAAACACAGACACACACAATCACATACACACATACACACACATTCATTGATATATATATATATATATTCATGACAGGCTTCTTCCAGTTTCCGGCTACCATATCCTCTGACAAGGCTTTGGGCTGCCCGAAGCTATAATAGAGATACCTACGTAGTGGAACTGAACCCGGACTGCTGTGGTTGGGAAGCAAACTTCTTGCTACATAGACTAGCCGTGAATAAAATGAGGATATACACGTATTATTTCTAAGCTACGGATGTATGATAAATGAGTCGCTTAGGTCTTCTTGGAGGACCGACCAACAAAACGTAAAATGCTATGTCAGGAGACTCCTTTATTCTTATACTACCCATCAATAATATAGACAGATTATTTTTACATTCCTATTTCAACCGTACTAGGAGACTTTGTAAGTTAAATTTATTTCTTTTCTTTTGAGTGTGTGACCCTCTGCTATACATTTCATATATATATATATATATATATATTATATATATATATAAAGGGGTAGACAGGTGTCGGAACAACGGAACAACAAGCAAGTGTATTAGTTTGACGCTCGGGAAAAATGGAAAAGTCTTTTACGTTTCGAGCCTACACTCTTCAACAGAGTGTAGAAAATTATTAGAGAATGAAAAAATTCAGTGGTCTAAGTTGGCGAATGCGCGCGCGCGTGTGTTAATGTGTTTGTGTGTGTGCGTGTCTGTGTATGTGTATGTGTATGTGCTGTGAGTGTGTGTCTGTGTACGTGCATGCGTGTGTATGTGTGTGTGTGTGTGTGTGTGTGTGTGTGTGTGTGTGTGTGTGTGTGTGTACGCATATATATCCTTTTGTTCATTTCAGCCCAAAGGCTGAGGCCATATTGTGGCACCGCTCATGTTATCACCTTTCCATTGCCATTCTTTTATGATCGACTTTTGATAAATGAGGGGATCGACATTGCTGCCCTGCTTTGAGTTTCTTGCTGAGGTGTAGTTTCATCTGGGGCATTGGACATCGTCAGGTGGAGTTATTTATTGAAAACCTCTACACCTATTCCATGTAAATCTCTCAAATATTAAATAGCCGCGGACACTATTGCAGCACATGGTCCCAAAATTCGACGAGTGAGCTGAGACTTTTGCAACTGTGCAATGATGTTCAATTCGGAGCCGGTATAGCTCTCCATACCAAAGTTTAGTGCCAACTCTAACAGAATCTTCTGTATGTATATCACTGGATATTTCTCCCACCTTCGCTCCAAGGCGAAGAGATGTAGCTCTTTCAGCTTCTCCCAGCAGCTCAGCTGTTCCAATGATGCAATCGACCTAGTGTAGCACCGCTGAACTGCCTCAAGTTCTGTTATTAATTTGACACTCCGTGATTTCCTGAATTGTGTAATCCAGACGGCTGAGGAAAAATGTCCCCCTTAAAACCAGTATGGTTTCCTGGTTCTTTTTTCTAAACGTTCTCAGAATTCATCCAGCCATTTGCCTGCACATGGCACTTTTGAGAATATAGCTCACTGAACCTCGTGTGTCCAGATAACATGTAAGAGCTAATACTTTATATTTCATATTATCTTTTAAACAGTTATATATTTAGCCTTAATCATAACAAGGTTTTTAATAATAATTGTTAATTACAGGTATTCTTTTATTAGCTCCTATTCAATAAGAATATTTTAGTATATTCTATTAAATTACTGCTATAAGTTACACATTAAAGCATGTAAGGATAATTATATCCTTAGTTGAGTTCAATCGAGTTTGTTTTTGTTTTGGAAAGAATAGAATATAAATGCTTTCAGGTTTTCTATTTATCACCATGGAAGACTGGTGGGAATAGTATCTGCATTGACTTCAAGTGCTAGGTTGATATTTAGTTAGATAATTTAGGAGTTAGTTATAGGTTTACTAATTGAAGTTATTTATCGGTACTGTTTTTGTACATAGGGTAAGTGTGATTCTTTGTTGTAGTTTAATTAATAATGATAGTGTGTAATCCTTCCTGGAATTAAGACTGTTCCCAAACAACACATATTTTAGTGCTGTTGACACCGCCAGATTGAATAGTACTGCCCAGGTGTCAAAACCATAGTGATATCCGTAGGGCAGCTGATGATGGCGGCATGTTGGATTATTGGTAAGGCTGTTATTGTATGTCAGAATAGTTTTATAAGACATCTATTTGATAGAAATATGAGTGTTGCTGAACTATTATAGCGTCATAAAATTAAACATATAATATTTAATCATGGATAGGCGCGGCGCTAGCAGAATCGTTACCGCGCCGAGCAAAATGCTTAGCGTCATATCGTCCGTCATTAGGGTCTGAATTCAAACTCCACTGATATCAGCTTTGCCTTTCATCCATTCGCGATAGATAAAATAAGTATCGAGTATTAGGGTCGATGTATTTGATTAACACCCTCCCTCGAAATTACTGATATTGTGCCAACATTTCAAGCCAATATTTAGTCACGGACCATTTCGTTCTATGTTCAAAAGCCAACCGAGATGTAGATCAAAGCCAATCTTTCCAAGATTGATAATACATGTACCAGTCAAGCAAAGAAAAATATACTATCAACAGTCCCTACCTCTTACAATAGTACAGTTTAGATCTTATCATCGTAAGGTAAAGCAATTCAATCTAATATCCGGAATTATTTTGTGAACAGTAAATAACAACGTTATTAATAAAAATAAAGTGGCGATATTTTCTCTAACAATACTTTAAACAGCTCACAGATCACCAGTTTGACAAACATTGTTTCATTCTGTCCTTTGCTATATCTAATATAGCATTGTCGATGTTCAATACGTTCCTAAAATTCGAAAAATACGTCATAGGAAATGAGTTAAAGTAGTTTCAAAAGATGATTCCTTAAGAAAGTAAACACACACCGAGATGCTAAAACGCGCTCGTAAGAAATATTTCATATAAATTGCCAATTATAACAGTAGTTACCTTGTAGCTCCGTACATCGACTAAACACACACCGCAGTGGTGCAGCTGAAAAATATAACATCTTAATGCAACATTCATTAAATGAGGTAGCGGAAACAGTTCCAAATGTACAACCACGGGAATAATTTCTAACTGGCAAGTTATGAAAGTCAAATGAAATCGTTACTAGTTTTCCGGAATTGAAGACATACACGCATGTGTACAAATCTACCGGAAGTAAAGAAGACCCTTCGGCTATTTTGTTACTTGAAATTTCATGTGATAAGCACCTGGTCTGTGTGAAACATTAAATAATTGCTACATCATTATAAAAAGTGAACTTTATTTACAACCAATAGACAGAATACGTCGCTTTACAGTATACTGTCACAATTGTATAAATATTATATACGTGTGATTATATGTATCAAATAGGAACTAGTAGTCAGTCATTCTGTATCTAATACAATTGTTTGCCATAAGTTTTCTTCCACGTGTCTTTGTATTCTGTTCAAATTGCAATTAGTTTTTTCTCAAGATTCTCTGCTGTATATTACACTATCTTTGAAAATTTCTAGTCAGATTTATGTGCAATAAATTTAAGAATATATTTTCAATTCAATTGATGATACAGACGGAGGCATGGATACTCATCTATGATTAATCGGATTTAATATATTCTTTTTACTGTGATGTCAAAAATATTGGCTAGTTCAATCACATATTTTAGATGAATTTTTATCATTAGAGAATATATCGACATTCAGCAAATTTCTTCGGGATTGAGATTCTCTAACCATTTCCTTGAAATTGGAAAATATAGGTAAAAACGACAAAATGCAAGCATTTTATGTAATATCATCAATTTTGTCTTTTAAATTTTTAGAATTATGTCTCTAGAGAAATATTCAGATTTTCCTCGATTGCTCAGAATTCGCAATATTATCCTCTTGATGAGGCAACTGGTAAATAATATACTTTGCTTATCTTTTGTGTGTATGCGTATACTTACACACAGGCACACATACAAAAACATGCAGATACACATGCACGCACATATATGCATATATAAATATACATAAACATATGTATGCATATGTGTATATATGGATATAAATATATGTATTCATATGTGACTATATGCATACATATGTATAGATACATGCATATATGTATATATATATATATATATATATATATATATATATATATGTTAGTCAATTTAGGGTAGCAAAAAAATTCAATAGAAATTTATCGCAACCAGCGGCCTGGTGGAAAAGAGAAAATAGTCACCGACTAAATATATAAACATAACAATTTAGGAGTGACCCCAACAGGTCACTCGTCCACCAGAAAGAGCAGCCATAACTCACACCGCCAAGTATTAGTAATAAAGAAATTAGGTGAAAATTTAAAAACATTTACCCTAATTCATCTTTTAGACGTTGCAACGTTTCTGTGTCATTAATGATTAAATTAGCTTAATTAAATTAAATTAAGCCAATCTACCATAGGTTACACTTCATCAGTAAAAGACCTGGGAGAGACAAATATACACGAGGCGTCTGTGTCGATGCCTACGGGATATCTGACTTAAAATTTTCAAGACTGACGTATTCGTGCCAAACCTATCAACAGTAAATATAAACTGCCGATTCAATCTCAGAATTATTCAGAAAATTATCAATTAGTCAATTTAGGGTAGCAAAAAAATTCAATAGAAATTTATCGCAACCAGCGGCCTGGTGGAAAAGAGAAAATAGTCACCGACTAAATATATAAACATAACAATTTAGGAGTGACCCCAACAGGTCACTCGTCCACCAGAAAGAGCAGCCATAACTCACACCGCCAAAATTGTAACTCCTAAATTGTTATGTTTATATATTTAGTCGGTGACTATTTTCTCTTTTCCACCAGGCCGCTGGTTGCGATAAATTTCTATTGAATTTTTTTGCTACCCTAAATTGACTAATTGATAATTTTCTGAATAATTCTGAGATTGAATCGGCAGTTTATATTTACTGTTGATAAGTTTGGCGCGAATACGTCAGTCTTGAAAATTTTAAGTCAGATATCCCGTAGGCATCGACACAGACGCCTCGTGTATATTTGTCTCTCCCAGGTCTTTTACTGATGAAGTGTAACCTATGGTAGATTGGCTTAATTTAATTTAATTAAGCTAATTTAATCATTAATGACACAGAAACGTTGCAACGTCTAAAAGATGAATTAGGGTAAATGTTTTTAAATTTTCACCTAATTTCTTTATTACTAATACTTGGCGGTGTGAGTTATGGCTGTTCTTTCTGGTGGACGAGTGACCTGTTGGGGTCACTCCTAAATTGTTATGTTTATATATTTAGTCGGTGACTATTTTCTCTTTTCCACCAGGCCGCTGGTTGCGATAAATTTCTATTGAATTTTTTTGCTACCCTAAATTGACTAATTGATAATTTTCTGAATAATTCTGAGATTGAATCGGCAGTTTATATTTACTGTTGATAAGTTTGGCGCGAATACGTCAGTCTTGAAAATTTTAAGTCAGATATCCCGTAGGCATCGACACAGACGCCTCGTGTATATTTGTCTCTCCCAGGTCTTTTACTGATGAAGTGTAACCTATGGTAGATTGGCTTAATTTAATTTAATTAAGCTAATTTAATCATAATGACACAGAAACGTTGCAACGTCTAAAAGATGAATTAGGGTAAATGTTTTTAATTTTCAGCTAATTTCTTTATTACTAATACTTGGCGGTGTGAGTTATGGCTGCTCTTTCTGGTGGACGAGTGACCTGTTGGGGTCAATCCTAAATTGTTATGTTTATATATTTAGTCGGTGACTATTTTCTCTTTTCCACCAGGCCGCTGGTTGCGATAAATTTCTATTGAATTTTTTTGCTACCCTAAATTGACTAATTGATAATTTTCTGAATAATTCTGAGATTGAATCGGCAGTTTATATTTACTGTTGATAAGTTTGGCGCGAATACGTCAGTCTTGAAAATTTTAAGTCAGATATCCCGTAGGCATCGACACAGACGCCTCGTGTATATTTGTCTCTCCCAGGTCTTTTACTGATGAAGTGTAACCTATGGTAGATTGGCTTAATTTAATTTAATTAAGCTAATTTAATCATTAATGACACAGAAACGTTGCAACGTCTAAAAGATGAATTAGGGTAAATGTTTTTAAATTTTCACCTAATTCTTTATTACTAATACTTGGCGGTGTGAGTTATGGCTGCTCTTTCTGGTGGACGAGTGACCTGTTGGGGTCACTCCTAAATTGTTATGTATATATATATATGTATATATATATATATATATATATATATATTATATATATATATATAATATATATATATATATATATATATATATATATGCATTTATATATACATATGTATGCATATGCGTATATATGGATATAATATATGTATTCATATGTGACTATATGCATAAATATATATACATACATGCACATATGTATACATATATACATACATGCATACATGACAGAAGTAAATAGATACCCTTATAAGCATTAACATTTATTTAAATCTGAAATTATACATTCAAATTATTTATTAAACGTTATAATGTAAATATTTAATATTTAGTAGACATGCCCATTGCATTTTCAATACAAGGACCCTATTAGGCATGTTAATGATCAGGTAACGAATATCCTCTTGCGGAATTTCTTGCCAGGTTTCATTTAGCAATCTCAAAAGATCTGGCTTTGAAGATGCTTTCTTATTCTTTTTATACGGTACCCTGTCCATTATGCTCCAGAGGTGTTCAGTAGGGTACATATCTGGTTAATGGTTTGGCCATGGAAGTTTTTTTTATCTTCCAACAAATCTTGGGTCCTTTTAACCGTGTGACAAGTCCCATCTTCCATAAATAAAGACTCTTCTTTAATCATTTCAACACTTGAGAAGATTGGAAGGAGTCTTTTCTGGAATGACATATATTTATCTGAGTTTGTTTCCCCCATACTTCACCAGCTCTGATTGGTCATTGCTCCAAACTGTTCCTGAGACCATCACAGAATTGCTGCCATGTTTCATTCTTGGCTGCAATTTTTATCAAATTCTTGATCACAGAGTGTCCAGACTCACACTCGACCACTTTCAGAAAATAAAGCAAATCTGGACTGATTGGAGAATATGACAGTGTCTCAAAATGCTAGCAGCCTCTCCATCATCTCACTGGCTCAATCTATTCTCCGCTTGATATTAGCTAATCAAAGAAGTGGCTTCCTTCCTGCTGCTCTGCCATAGTAACCAAGTTTGTGAAGATACCTAACAGCTGTTCTAGGACTGATACCAACTTTGTTCTACTTTGTCAGAGGCCTTGCAACGAGGCTTATCCTCCACACTTCTCTTAACAACGAGAAGGGACGTGTTATCTTAACTCCTCCCTCTCTCTGAAGAAGTGCATAATCACTCTATTAATTGTAGAAATCGGGTGCCCAAGGTTTTCTGCAATTTTACGCTAAGTCCACCTTCAGAATGATCCATAATATGGCTTCTTTGAAATTCATAGAGTTCCAAGGTTTCTTTTGTACATGTCATGATTAAGCAGTCGCATATAGAAACACTGAAACGTTAAAACGTCAATTAATAAAAAATATAAGCCTTTACAAGTTAGAATAAGCATAAAACGATGGTTTATGGGGTGGGTGTCTTTTTACTTCTGTCATATCTGTGTATATATACAGAGAGAAAGAGAGAATTTGCAACTGTGAAACTTGAAGTAGATAAACAATACCGTGCAGAATATTGGGTCCAAAAGGTCGAAGGCTGCCTTCACATAAGCGGCCTCTATTCATTTTATATCACTCGAATTTTCTGAATTCGTATGATGAAAATATGTATACAACATGATATATGCCACTCGCAAGCAAGTGAGACCTGGGAGATTGAAACACACTGTTGCTAATAACTTTAGATCACTAGTTTTGACAAAGGTAGGCACGATGAGGCGCACGACGCCGTTAACTCCGTGGAACATGGTCGATTTGGCTGACGAATGAGATAGAGGTGTACATCTGATATACATACAAGAAAGATATAGCCACTCATAATAATAAAAAGGAGTACTGGTGGAATGTCCCAGTCAAAACCTCAATAAGATGTAAACGCAATAGACCTGGGATAGTGAGTTGGGATAGACAAGAGAAGCTATGTTCAGTTGTGGAGATTAGCTGCCCAGCGGGTGTTAATGTAAAGCTAAAAATCATTGAAAGAGAAAATACCTACGCTGTACTATTGAGAAATAAAGTTATTCTATCCAGATTACAAGTTCAGGTTTATACCTGCAATTGTTAGGGCAGTGGGATATTTAACACACGGCTTAAATATCAATCTTGATAAATTAAGCTTCTCAAAACCAGAGAAGAGAAAGCTGATTCGAAGACTACAGATTCAAGCCATCACTGGAAACGTAAAAATCTGTAAACCTTCCCGGAAGTTTATCATTTAAGTATATTCGAGCATGTCTAGATATACAACTATATGCATGAAAATAAATATATGAGACAAAAAAAAATCTGCACGTATACTTACATACATACATACATACATACACATACATACATACATACATACATACATACATATATGCACGCATGCATACACAGAAAAATACGGAGCCTTGGATCTAAGTTAGAAACTGAGAAATTTTGAAATAAAACTGAACAATGACAAAGAGGCTGTGCAGGAAGAAGCTTGCTTCCCAAACACATGGCTCCGGATTAAGTCCCACTGCGTGGCACCTTGGGCAAATATCTTCTACTATAACCTCGGGCCGACCAAAGTCTTGTGAGTGGATTTGTTAAACAGAAACTGATAAAAAAGCATATATGTATATATATATAATATTTCCCGGATATGTAATCAAGGAAATTCTGAATATTTCTCTAGAGACATGATTCTAAAAATTTAAAAGACAAAATTCATGATATTAGATAAAATGCTTGTATTTTATCGTTTTTACCTATATACCAACCTAGCATATACATCCAATTAAAACTTTACAACTAATTTAAAACTAATTCAAAACAAAACGAAATATAATCCTTTTGAAATCACAAATTAGGCTTTTCCTAAGGAATCTATGATTGTAATGAATGGGTTCTACCAACAAAAATATTATGACTTTAGCAATAGCCCACAAAGGTGCAAAGAAGTCCTGGGGTCGATTTGTTCGACAAGAGACGGTGCTCCAGCATGGCCACAGACAAATGACTGAAACAAAGGAATAAAAAAATATTCATATATATATATATATTTATATATATATATATATATATATATATATATATATATATATATATATATATATATGCATGTATGTGTGTTTATGCATATTTATGCATACATAAATGCTTATATATATTTAATAACCAGCGATTTAGATATAAGATAGAGTAGAAATTTTAGCCAAAAAGAATACCTTCATTACTATCAAAGGCCATATATATCGAACTTTGCCTCTAATTTCAAGTGCCAACCATCTAAATCAGGGATTGATCTGACGAGCAAGCACATACTGGGGAATAACAACAACGACATAAGGTGACCCACCAGCCTACCCTTATGGTGTAACACCAACGAGGTGATTATATGTTTTCATACCAACAAGGAGAAGGGCAAATTAAAGTTCACTCAGTTCGATTTTTACCCGTTTGTATCGAAAGGGTTACTTGTCAAGGCAGTTTCCTTCGCTAGGGTCTTCACTGACAATATCGATAGGGACATACATGTCATCATGTACGCCAGGAAACGATGCTGTTTAATAAACGTTCGGCATGGGTCAAACAAACCAATCCCGGGGGCTCTCATGACGTAGCGATGGAGGTCTACGACAGCTCCGATGTATGCGATCACATTACTATAACGATACCCTAGATACTTGCGGGTTTAGGGACCGCATCTCCTACACGCAGGGCCCTTACACCCACAGAAGGAAGCGCCACTGAAATATCATTTGATTTGTATCCCCATTCCCCTTCAATGTGAAACGTGGGTAGGTAGGATATTCCTTAACTTAGTAGATAAACACGTTACAGAATCACATAGGTATTGACAACTATTCAACAGACATAACATATGAGTCGCTTTTAGCTGCGACCCCAATTTTAAGAATATTTTAATAAACACCCCTAGGCCACGAGTTGAGGCGGGATGTTCATGCAGGGACTATATCAGATTCCAGTGGGAGGCCAGTACAAAAACAAGGAGGACGCATACGAGGCTGAGGTGGTACCTGACCCTAATAGCAGCAGCAGATTTTTCAGTAGTATGAATAACAGAAATAAGGGCAACGGTAGCAGCTTTAGCAGAAATAGCAGAAGCACCGTCACTATTCATAAGGCTAATAATGGTAACAATACTAACAACAACCACTATAACACCGATAACTGCTCCGACAACGAGGATAGCTATAGCAGCACCAACGGAGACACCAGCAATGACAACAGCGCCAACACCAGCACCGCCACCGATGATGTCCCCTACGCCAGCACCAGCAACAGCGGAAGTAACAGCATCACCATCAAGAGAAGCAGCAATGACAACAACAGCATTCGAAAATACATCGGATGTTCCGGAAATACCTTCAAGCAGTACCTCTACAACTGCAAATTCTCATTTAGGATCCCGGAGAGGCGTTATGCCACGTCCTTGGCTAGCAACGTGTGACACCTGAAGGACGAAGGGCCTTGACATGTAATCACAAGGTAGATCACAGAAAAACCGCGTCCCTGCATCAACGGGAGCAAGCGTTGCATAGTTGAATGGGTGATGATATTAAAGTATTCTCTCGACCCGGGGAACATCTTAAATTCCAGGATGGATGTTTTCGGACCCTTATTACACTTCAGGTGATTCCTACTAAAATTTTGGAACCCAAATGCTGACTTGGTGGATTCTGGGTAGTGGTCTGGTCGTTCTTCTTTATCGGTTTGAACAATAGCCACGGGGCCTTTTCTCCCTCACTTTTGAATAGAGGTTATAGGACACAGGCCATTAGTGTCTGACGAGATGGGTGTAAAGCTAAGCGCTTTATGGACGCGAAATCCCGGGTAACCCTATAAATCTCTCTCTCTCCATCTGTCCATGCTCCATAAGTGTGCTTCTCGTTCGATTTGTTTTATTATGATATATATATATATACATATATATAAATATATGTGTGTGTATGTGTGTGTAAGTATATATATATATATATATATATTATATATATATATATATATATATATATATATATATACTTACACACACATACACACACACATATATATATATATATATATACATATATAGGGATGTGAAAGAGAGAGAGAGACATAGATAAGACTGTTATATATTTATGTAAGTGTATCTTTGAGTGCAAACAAGAACAGAATACTTGCATGTGTATGTGAGTATACGTATAAGAGAGGAATGCGTCCGTGTTTAAGTTCCCATCGGTGAAAGTAGCATCATTGTTTTACGTTTTGTACATATGACCCGCAAAACGTGAGGTTTAACAAATAGTGACAATAAAATAAATATTAGTGCCAACCTAATCGATTAATCC
Source organism: Octopus sinensis (assembly GCF_006345805.1). Classification (NCBI taxonomy): domain Eukaryota; kingdom Metazoa; phylum Mollusca; class Cephalopoda; order Octopoda; family Octopodidae; genus Octopus; species Octopus sinensis. Next base: position 110,311,499 of record NC_042998.1, on the reverse strand, counting down.
ATCACAAAACGTTGCCCCACGGTGGCTGCAAGCCAGTGAGCGGAACAAAGGAGCAAATCATTAGGCGATGTTGACATTTTTATAATGGCCTTTTTATGCATGTGCATGTTTTCGACTCATTTTCGCTCCAAACTTTTGAAAAAAAAATTTATTTTGTGTCAAAATTCCTAAGCAGCATTTCAGTCATTCCTAGCTTCTTTTACAATCGCTAAAATCGGTACATTTGAAATATCTGTAATTTTAGGCAGTGTCCTTCTTTTCTGATTTTCTTTTTAAATTCCTATAATGATATTCGGTTGGAAATACACAGAGCTTTCTTTCTGCTCAAAATTTCAAACTACGTTCGATTTTGAGATGACTCAAAGGAAATGAATTTTCATATTTCCTGCCATTTGTAGATCATCCTATAAAACTCTTTGACTAAATACTGTATTTGATCATTAAACATCAAACTTTCTTTCGCAATTTAGAATTGTGGTGACCACATTAGATAAACAGACCCCATTCAATTCTTGTTCTTCACAAAGTCTCTCGATTTTAGCGACAATCATGTCTAATCCTCCAATTCCTATTGAACGAGCTACATTAATTACGTTTCAATTTAAATAGTTGTTCTTCTGTTTGCATCACTACTATACAGAACTAATCTAGGCAAAATGGCCTCCCAATGAGAATTTAAAGTCGTTTATTTACTTGGCGAAATTTTTTGGTAAGGATATTAAAACTGTTTTTTACCTATATTGTCCCGAAATTAATATAATTTGTCTTAAAATTGCAAATTATACCTTGATAAGTGATATACATTTAGTGGCAAAAATAGGATTTTAACAATGAGATGTTCTAAATTGCAGGGTTGTGATGGAGTATTATAAATTAATACTACAATTTTAAAGTCAATCCTATTCCCTACTGTAGAAATTTCAAGTTAAGAAACAAAATATTAATAAAATTAATTTTCTACTATTGCAGCAGTTGTCTGGGATTTTATATGTGCGTGTCAATGAACTAAGAGGTTATTTATATTCAATTTCCTCTTTACAAATGGATTTGAAGGCCTATCAATTAATACTTGCATTATAAAACACTTAACTAATCCATCGTAATGCGATGCCTCTTTAGATGCTTTCAATCTTCGAACGATTTTTTCCTTCCTTTGGGCATAACAGTTATTTTTTGTCACTGTTTTCTAGAGTGAACTGCTTTCATCAACATTAAATGTTTGTTAAAAAAAAAACAGGAAGTGTAGCTATTCTAGCTAAATATGGACAAAAATCCATCCGCAGTTCTTTTAGCTCTTGATCCAATTTTTGCAATTCAAGTAAATATCGTGCCTTCGATTTTGCTAGTTTTTTCAAAAAATCTCTTATTTTTTTTAATATCAATGTTTTACATAATTCAATGTTTTATTTCTGCTATTGATTTGGTAAAAAATTCATACTGCCATTTTTAAGTAGTTTCTTTAGAAATTGCCTCAAGAACTGCCAGTGAGAATACTTAATATATCTTGTTGAACCTCTTCGGTGACGGTTAATCGCAGTCAAATATATACCTAGACAAGGATTGGTCGGCTGTGGTATAGAAACGATGAATAAAACATTCGATGGTATTACGATTAGACACCCGGCAGAATGAAATCCGATATATGCAATTAGTAAATCTAAATAGCAACGTAAAATCAGTGATAAGCAGTGTCTCCATGAATAAATATTAATTACTACCATGTTTCAGTTAATGAAACTGGTTTCTCTGTCCATGTACTGACCCTCTTTGTGATGTTGGTAAATGGAATAAATATAAAAACGAATCTTTTCAATTTAACTAAAATTCTATATTTATATGCAGCTGAAGATTGGTCTACATTTTAAAACTGATGTAGTACTTGCATTGTTTAATGAAATGAAATCGCATGAAACGATCGTACTGCATTACCTTTGGATATCCTTGTTGCTTATTTTGAAATATATATATATATATATATATATATATAATATATATATATATATATATATATTGCTGCTTTATATTTCCATGACCCACATGTTACTTCCCCAGTCAATGTGCGTTCTTGGTCCTGAGCTTCATTTAAACTTTTTAGTGTTTTGATTGTGTAGTATGAAGATTATTTGAGTAATATTTCTCTTCTCCATCATAAATAACATATACAAGCCCTTCACGCATTCGTTAATATTGACAGAGTGTTTCAAAGGTCCTTTAGCATTTACCATCTAAAAGCTGAGAACAGTTGATCTTCAGAATGTACCCTTCGTATCTTTCTTTCTATTCTTCTATCAGATCTCCTATGTGCAGCACAAACCTACCACCCCACTGCACTCATTGACCACCGGGTGTAATCTCCTATTTGACTACGATGGCTCAAAATTTACAGGATAGCTACCGATCACACTCCCGGAGCCATCCGATCCACTTTAGGCGTTTCAACAAGATAAACAAGGACAATTAGACAGGATTGATATTATATTGTGCCAATTTTGTGAGAGCGAGTGTTTTCTTATCTCTTGATAATGATATTTTATTTTAAACTCTATATAGCAGAAAGTTAGTTAGTTAGTTAGTTAGTTAGTTAATTTGGCTCAAAAACAAATAGCAAGGCCATGTAGGGGGACATGGAGTTAAGTACAGGGTGGTGTTCATGTAAAGAGTTCAGGCCACTTGAGGTCAAGTGAGGCTTTGAACAAAGCGGTCGTCGGCATCTTCACCATCTCGTCTAGCAGCTTATTCCACGGAACCGCAACCCGGACGGAGAAAGCTCTTCTCCTTCGATTGAGATGAAATCGTCGCAGGTAGAGCTTTTCGGAATGACCCCGCAGCCGACGCTCTGGAGCAGGAGTGAAGAACAGCTCTTTCGAGAGGTTACACCTTCCGCTTATGATGTTGTGGGCGAGAATGAGATCACCACAGCGGCGACGTTTTTCTAGAGAATAAAGGTCGAGCGTCCTCAGCCTTTCTTCATAGGACAAATTTTTGAGACCATGAACCATGCGGGTAGCCAGCTTCTGGACTCTTTCGAGATGCTGTATGTATTTGAGGAGATAAGGAGAAGAGGCTTGAATCCCGTACTCCAATATGGGTCTCACCAGCGTGACATAGAGTGGTAGGAATATGGCTGCTGTGGGCATTCCCAATGACCGTCGAATCAAGAACAGAATTCCGCGTGCTTTGTTGGCAGCATGGACGCACTGGGCCGAAGGCGAAAAGGAGGAATCCACCAAGATACCCAGGTCCTTTACTTGATCGGTCCTCTCCAACAGCAGACGACCTGGCTCGAAATCAAGTTGAGTTGCAGGAGGAGAGCCAACAGGCAGATGACAGCACTTTGACACGTTCAGACACAGGTCCCATTCGTTAGACCACATCCACCAAGATACCCAGGTCCTTTACCTGATCGGTCCTCTCCAGCAGCAGACGACCCGGCTCGAAATCAAGTTGAGTTGCAGGAGGAGAGCCAACAGGCAGATGACAGCACTTTGACACGTTCAGACACAGGTCCCATTCGTTAGACCACCTCCAATACTTTAAAGATATTCTTTAAAATATCAAAGATTGCATTTGAAATATATACAAACAAAATATACACAAGCAAACTTAAGAAATTGAATTTTAAATTATTTGAATACTAAAAGGACTTCTAATTCAGCATAAATACGTAAAGAACATACATACGCACACATAACTACAAGTATACATACATATATAGATGCATACATACATACTTATATATATATATATATATATATATATATATATATATACATACATGCATGTACATATATATATATATATATTATATATATATATATATATATATATACATACATGTACATATATATATATATATATATATACATAAATATATTACATACGTCTGTGTGCTTGTGTATGTGCGTGTATGTGTATGTATGTGTATATGTATGTATGTATGTATGTATGTATGTATGTGTGTGTGTTTATATGTGTGTGTGTGTGTATGTGTGTGTACATATAGCTATCGGAAATGTCTTCAACCAAAGTTCAAGCAAACAAATGTTCAAAAATATCAGTAATCTATGAGTGATTATTTTATAGATTTATGGTTTAAGCAAATCATCTACGACTTTGCTTATTCAAACAGCTCTTCAGAAACTGAAATATCTTAAATATGTAAATGTTGCAAAGTTATTTCAGAGCCATTTTTGTGATTAAAAAATTCAGAACAAATTTGATTTATAACAGCATAATCTCATGTACAAAATTCTAGACGCAATAATGATCCAAAATCTAACATCACTACAGCCACCTCATTTCTTTAAGTTCATCTTAATGACGATGATAGACTATTAGTATGGTATAGAGATATAAAAGTTAATTGAATCCATTTCTATAAATACTTCAACTTTAATATAAGTACACTTTAAAAGTCCTATACTCACAAGGGAAAATTAGTTCATAATTCCTATTGAAACCTGAAATCGTACAGAAATCTCAAGGTCATTTATCATTATTATATATTTAACCTTTACTCCAATTTTCCCTGGATTTTTATGTTCTCAACTCTAAAGCTCCAGGTATATAGCTAAATATCCGTTGTATTTGTTCTATCTAAGTTCCAAAACAAATGAGTATGTATGAAATCTAGACTTAAGTATATTGACTGTTAAATTGATATAAATTCTATTAGTCATGCGTGTGTTTACCGTACATTTACATCCTAAATCATTAATTTAATAATTTTCACGTACTGGGCAATTATTGCTATTAACATAGTAGCAATTTGCATTATAACTACAGCCAGCAACCAGTTGTATTATCGTTACTACATGTTAATCAAACAACTTTCGAAAATATAATATTTTAATCAAATTTAGGAGTTACAGAATAAGATAATGTAACATTATTTTAACGTGTACAGAAGATTCTGCGTAAAGGCGTGGCTGCTTTTAATGAAAGTGGTGGGGTTTCTCAACCAATATGCTAAATCAATTCTCCACACTTTTGCGCTTGAAATTAATAGGATAAAGTTGTTTCTTGAAACCACCACAAACGAACACCTCGTTAAAATAATTGGAAATATATTTCCAAATTTTCTCGTTAGGTTTAAAGATTAGGTTGTTGTGTTGCACCGAGCAACAAAGTTTCCATCTACGCACATTTCTTTCGTTAACTAGAGAGGCTATGATAGAAGGCATTGGCCGAAGATTTATGGAGGAGTAGAAAAGACTCTAAAACCACGTGTATAACAACAATGGATATTTCAACCCTTAACTCTGACTCGACGTTTCACACAATATTCTGGGTACTTAACAAATGTTAGGTATTCAAACGCTGAGGTTACTTTTTAACACATTTTTAATTATTGGACTGTTAAACTCTTCTGACAGAGATATGCTTTTTTAATATCTACCTCTCCAATACGGTAAGGATTCTGGATCTTCGAACCCTATTGCTTGTATTGTTCATAAGATGTAAATTGTACTAGATTACATTCGAACTACAAATCTTTACCTCTAAACTGAAAGAAAAACTATTACCATTCACCAAGCCTGTTGATAGATAAACATTCGTCAATACTCTAGTGTTTAACAACATTATTACACTCCGTTTTTATCATCTTGTTGCTGTGGTTGCTTATTCCAGATCAGATTAGGCGGGTATACAATAAAAAAGAAAAAAAGCTCTTTAACTCACTCCACACCGTCTCTCATCAAAACATAGTCCTTCAACATTTGCATTACTCATTGTATCTTTCCTTAGTGTTATTTTAAAATGCTAGTATTTTTTCAAGTCAAATTACCGCACGAGTAATCTCTCAATAGCTCAACTTATATGACGCTGCATTCTTTGCATTTAATTAAAATGTAAGTCCCCTCTGAAATGCTTCCATGATCACAATAACTTCCATTTAAATCTAATTCAATAATTCAATTTACATTTTAGAGTCGCAGATTGCAGAGCAGCATTCTTATAACTGTGAAAGAAGCATCAGCTCATAGACCTATTCAGAATGACTATGGCAGTGCAACAGAGTGGACTCCGTTATAGGCAGTGAACAAACACGTAATGATATGGAAAATCTCCCCACTAAGCGTATCACCAGTGAAACAAATTTATTTCATATGATCTCACAAAAAAAATACTGCACCATACCGAGGTTTTCCTTTCAATTTTAATGATGATGATGTATCATACTTTTGCTGTATAATATATTGGTAGTTTAAACTATTCGCCACTACATAAAACCAAGTTATATTCGTTGAAATCTCTTTGTGATGAATAAACAAATATATCAATCGATTGTGAAAGACAGATGAATAGAGAGAGGGAACAAGCAATGAAATCAACAGACATAAACAACTCGTAGAAGGGACGACAGGCATCGTTAAAGAAATGTATGAACATATACATGTACAGACACAAAGGCATATATATAAATGTTGCCTTTATAAGATCATGTGATATATATACATCCGCCATTATCAATGAATCTATGTCTATGCCTGTGAGCTTGTGCGCGTGTGCGTGTGTGTGTGTGAGTGTGTTGCTTGTATGTGTGTGCTCCTTGTATGTGTGCGTGTTGAGCTCTGATTTTCTATTTGACTTTCATTATCTACCACGTTCTTAAATTCCTTTATTTCTTTAATTTTGTCTCTCATATACAGAAAGACAAAGATAAAATGTAAGAGAGAGAGACAGCGGAGAAAGAAACTAGAGGGGAAAAAACGTGTTAGATAATAAAAGACACATCGTAAACCAAAATAAAAGGAGGAAAGAGCAGAGAATGGAAAAAAGTAATGTCGGAAAAAATGTCGGAAAATAGGAAAGAGGAAAGAAAGGGGGAAAGAAATACAGGGGAAATAAACTAAGTTAAGGACACTGTAACATAGTAAAAAGACTGAAGACAAAAATCTAATAATGGTGGAGATAAGCACAATCATGTATTTTTTGTGGATAAAGATATAGGACGGCCCTCTTCATTCTAAAATGCAAGTCATATATATGAATGTCATAATAATTCCACTTTGAATATATCTTGTTAAAAGTTTCATTTTTTGTTGTTTATTCTAAAGGCTTCAATGTTACTGTCAAACTATTTTAATAAATCGAACGATGACTTTATATTCAATGGAATGTCTGATTTAGCTTACTGCACATCCGTTTCGTAATAACGAAACGGGAATTTTCCTATTAAAGTTGAATTACTTTTCAGTTTATTCATTTGGAAGAATTTCAAAATAATCACCCGGAACAATTTCTTTTTCTACGAAAATCTACTTCGATTCCTGGTTTAAATATCCAGGATTCCCAATCTTGGCATTATTTTTCATGTTATTCTTTGAGATATTTTTTTCTTTTGTTGTTTCATATACGAGTGAATGGTAGTAATCATAACTTTTAATCATTAAATTTTATTTAAAAGAGATGGATGTGATTATAATGACTTTGATTGCGACCTCTAGCAGATGGAGTAATTGCGCCAAAGCACCGATGCGATATAATATGATCAAATTATTCAGTTAATTAAAAGAAATATGATGATGTCGACGACGACGACAAAAAGGAACATGATGATGATGGTGGTGGTAGTGGTGGTGGTGGTAGACAAGGGCTGCGTTACCCAGTGGGGAAACATCTGGGGTCGAAAGATCTACTGCTGGAACATACTTTCAAATAACCCTAACCCTAACCCTAAACCAACAGTGACACTACCTAAAGCAAAACACATACAGGATTATAGAAACGTGTTGAAAACTTTCTATACAGCCCAACTAAACCCAAACAATAACTTCATTGTATAAACAGAGGAGAAAATAGACCTACCTCAAGAACACGAAAATAGATATGACACAGAATTTGAGGTGAATAACAAAGATATCATAAAAGCAAAATAAGTTATTATGAGAGAACTCAGCAGGACTGAATTTACTGGCATGATCAATAGAGAACCGCTACCAAAGTTCTCAAACAGCATAAAAAATAAGAACACAACTATGACATATGACGTTCTTTTTAGATTTAAAAAAATAAAGGAAATGACCTTAAACAACCTTATCTATTCCACTGCAAAAGTATCAGGGAGACACAAAAAATGGACTAACCATGTCAATAGACCGGCCAAGTGGAGAGTAGCAATACAAAAAGAGATCGAATTTTTGCAGGCGGATGTATCAGTTTTCGATGACCTTACTGAAGGAGTAAATGTTAAGACGAAACAAGCCAGAAAAATCAAGCAGAAATATTAAATCAAGGATTTTATAAACCTCCCTGCAACCAAGGAATTAGGGAAACAACGAATACAACTGAAAGTCCAACGTCTCAGAAGGCATGACAAAAAAATCAAATTTTATCTACAAAATAAGGTATTCGAAATGGATGCAAAGAAATTATATAGGAAAACTGGCAAAAGCAAGATAGAAGTAAAGGAGCCACCTAAGCCTAAGGAAGCGAAAGAGTTCTAGAAGAATACATAGAGCAACAAAAAAGAATATAATGCTGAAGCTCACTGGATAGAACGTGAGAAACTGAGACTGGATGAAATTGAAGAGCAGAAATGGGAGGCAATAGGAGTAGAAGAACTAAGATATGTTCTTAGAAAGTCTCACAAATGGAAAGCCCCAGGACTGGACCGGATCCCTAGTTTCTGGCTGAATTGTTTGACACAAGTACACCAATATTTTGCTGTATCACTAACTGATGTCATCCAGAACCCAGAGAAAATATCTGCCTGGCTGACCGAAGGAACAACATACCTGCCACCAAAAACTGGAGACACGAAAAGTCCAAAGAACTACCGACCAATAACATGTTTTAACACTGCCAACAAGTTCCTCACATCGATACTGAAAGAACACACACGTTCCTTGAACAGAACTCTATCCTTCCACAAGCTCAAAAAGGTTGGTAAAGGAATTCTTATGGATGCTAAGATCAATTACTCATAAATATAATTATTGTAGAGAATTGCCGGAGAAACACGTAGATCCTGAGTATGGCATGGGTAGACTACAGGAAAGCGTTTGATAGTGTCCCACATAATTTCAAAGACCTTAAGATATATAAGATTTCTACTGTCGTGTCCAAATTCTTACAAGATAGCATGGTTAAGTGGAATACACGTCTCCTTCTACAGCATAGTAATGGGATGAGCCAATCTTACAACATCAACATCAAACGAGCTATCTTCTAAGTTGACTCCCTCTCCCCATACTCTTTTGCATGGTACTGATCCCACTCTTAAATGAACTGAGTAACACCAGGTATGGGTTCAAAGTGTATGATATTATAGTAAACCATCTATTTTATATGGACGATCTGAAGCTGCTTGCTAAAAGTGACGATGGGCTAGTAGGGCTATTAACTATTAAAGAAATCAGTAAATACATCGGGATGGATTTTGGCCTTGATAAATATGCTAAAGCAACGTGTGTAAGAGGTAAGCTCAAACAGAGCTTCCATTAAATTAAATACCGACACTACCATCAAGGAGCTTTACCCACAAGAAAGCTACAAATACCTGGGAACAAACGAAGGCGGGGGTATACAATGTGTTACTATGAAGGAAAATACGAAAGGCGTATTAAAAGAGATTAAGACTCATACTAAACACTGAACTCAACTCCAAAACTTGCATCAAAGCCATTAACAATTTGGCACTTCCAGTAGTCCGATACAGTTTTAACATCATTAACTCCAACGCCTGAAGAGGAAGCAATGAAGGCTACTAACATCTAAAAACATACACCACCCAAAAGCAGACGTCGATCATTTGTACCTACCTAAACGTGATGGGGCAAGAGGAATGATGCAGGTAGGACTGTGCTTAAGACCTCCACAATAACAATGAACAAGCTCTTATCTAGTACAGAGGACTCTATGCTGCGGCTTTTGTGTGCAAGCGCGAGAGCAGCAAAAGATCACATTCTATGGTCAAGGAAGCTTGCAAATTCGCAAGGAAATTCGTAATTAACCCTGAATTAGAAGAGGAACCTGAAACCACAGCCAACAAACAAGCAAAACTGATCAAAGAGACAGCAAAAAGGAACGGGCTGAAACATATTGAGGAGCGATGAAGCCAAAAGTCTCTGCATGGAAAGTATATATTTCGAAGCCGAAATGCTGATGAAGACCAAGCAACAGTCCATCAGCGGCTGAAAAGCTCAGGACTGAAAGCAGAGGCTGAAAGTTTCATATTAGCGGCACAAGATCAAAATCTACCCGGCTGACCAATACCTACCTGGCTAACACTCTTCAAAACGGTTCTGACTCTAAATGCATATACTGAGATAAAATTGATGAAACAATAGACCATCTCATCTTCGGATGTCTTGTGCTGACACCAAACGAATACAAAAGTCGCCACGATAGGAAAGGACAGTATTTACATTGGAAAATATGTAAACAATACAAAGTCAGCACTCCTGCTTAGTGGAGCCAGTCGTTCAATGTAAAATTGTTACTATCTTCTGGGAGTTTCCAGTCAACACTGACAGAACGATCAAGGCTAATGGAGCAGACATAGTCATTAAAGACGGGGAAGAAAATACTTGTAGGCCAATAGATGTTAGTGTTCCCACTGATAAAATTATATTTGTAAAGAAATTTGACAAATTAAGTAAATATAAGGACCAGAATACATAAGATGTGGAACCTTAAAGCGAGAACTGTTATTGTGGGTGCCCTAGATATGATAGGAAAGGGATGTCAGAAACAACTAGATAATATCCCAGGAGAACCATGTCTCAGAGAAATCCAAAAGACTGCGCTGACAAGTACTGCTCATATACTTTGAAAAACCCAATCAATGTAAATGTCTGTATTGAATTAAATGAAGGTATTTCGTTTCTGCTCCTGCCACTTCCTCTCCCCAAGCTTTCAATCATTTTGTAATATCTCTTATCCTTCACTCGCTCTAGGACGCTCGATATGTCTCGGCAAGGAATTTTAACAAACATGTAGGTTAAAAGTAAATAATAATAATAATAATAATAATAATAATAATAATAATAATAATAATAATAAATGCCCTGATGCAGTACCAGGCAGTGGCTCTCATGGCTTCTGATCTTAACTGATTGGAAGTGTTATCATGTACATTGTTTTGTCTTGGTATAAAAGATGGGCTACAGCAAATATTCTGCTCAATACCACAGATTTGCTTGTCAGTTGTTTGACCTTAACCAGTTGAGCATGTCCCTTAGTGGCTGACGTTATGTGCATCTCTGATCACGAGCAGAAGTAGTGGGGGAGCATCATAGCCATGTGTTGAGAGGGATTGTTGGGGGTTTGAATAATTCACCTCTGGAAACATGGGTGGTTCTTTCAACATCCTTAAACAACCCTTATTCAGGGACCTTTTGAGCGGGATGGGCTACTCAACCTGAAGAAAATTCTAACTGGGCCCCACCTGCAAGGTCATGTGCTGTTTATCATGATATGAGATCACCATGTCGCGCACATATGGTTGTGATGCATGTACCTGGTGTACCTTTATCAGACGGGTAGTCATGATGGTATATTGGGCTTTGTATATTTTACCCCAGTGTCACTTTGATGGCATGCACTGCTCTCTCACTCAATAATAATAATAATAATAATAATAATAATAATAATAATAATAATAATGGAGATGGACAAGAAACAATAAATCATATTTCTCTGGCTCCTAAGAAGGAATATATTCAGAAACACGACAGAGTTGGGACCTAGATACACCGGATGCTATGCCAACGCTATGGAATAACAACAGAAAAAGATAGTATAGGCATACGCCAGAAAAGGTCACAGAAAATGGGAAAGGAACAATGTTATGAGATATGCCAAAACACAGAGAAATTAAGGCCAATAAGCCAGATATAGTTATCAGAGATCATGAAAGAAAAATGGTAATTATATATATATATATATATATGTGTGTGTGTGTGTGTGTGTGTGTGGGGGTGGGTGTGCTTCTTTGTTCAGCTGATATTAAGTTAATCTGAGATGCAGTTTACTCTCTGCTGAAAATTCTTGCGGTTTACTGCTCAGTAGGTTACATACAGCGGGTTATGTGAGGGACATTGCATCTCAGTGTTCAGATCCAAAAGCTTTACTAAATTTGTCTAGTTTATTAAAAGACGTGCCAGATACGGAAAGATGTATTTCTTGTGTAATATTCGACAGGTTGTTCTGTACTTGTTGCTAATCGGTTCTTTTAACCATTACCGCTAGAGATCTCTCAGTGATTTTTTTTTTACTTGTGAAATGTTTTCGTGATCCTAGCTGCATCTGACAACGCAATTCCATTTGGCAGTATTTTGTAATCGGGAAGTTATATTTCTCTTCCTTGTTTAGCAGAGCAGAAAGAACGACTATTGACTTTACAAAAGTAAGGGCTTAAAGAGTTAATAGAGAAAACATGTTCACATCACTAATGCTGAATGAATTGATTTGAGAATTATATGGTTGATAGAAGTGACGATAATGGTGTCATGGAAAGGATCGGAAACAAACAGTGTATAACGCTAAAACTGCAGAGAACAAACTGATAAATGAACAGGAAAGTATATTCAGAAAGTGAGGATGGAAATTCGGAATTAGCACACGCCCCTTCCGTAACATTTAATTTATTTAGTTATTTATTCATTTATCTATTTATTCATTCAAAATTTATACGGATTTCTATGGCTTATGCTTTGGAGATTACGAGCTTGTAAAAAGAAAATTGTAATATTTCAATTCTTTGCCACAACCCTTCCTTAAAACTTTATCTAATTTTAATTTTGTCATTCTTTTCTATAATTTTGCCTTGAATCATTTTTTTAAACCGAAAATTACGATGATGATATTTTAAATATTTTTCCGTTTCGTTTCTCACCCTCAAATTTCTCCATTAAGGTCGGATTTTTTTTCATTTCTGACCTTTAAAATTGTTTTCTGAATTATGTTTTGAACATAGTAGTTTATAAAACAAAAAATAAAACAAAACTTTCACAAATTATGATTTTAACTCCATTTCCCGTAGTTTCTTTTTTTTTTGTAGGTGGGGTTGTCTTCAGCAATTAATATTCGATAACACATTTAAAAAAAAAATTACCACTAAAAAACACGACGATACCTCTACCAACACACGCTTAATAATAAATTCTTACACAGGCATAGAATCAGTGGTACGATGGGTAGAAATAATCGAATTAATCGATAACAGCGCTGAATAATGATTATTTATTGGAAGCATTCTTTCACTTTATGCAATGAAAGTAATCTCACTATTGACAGTGTGGAACATTTTTAATTTCAAATATGCAAAAAGAAAAAAAGATTAGAAAAACATTCCGTCGCACTTTATATGTAATTCTGTCTAACAAAAAAAACCTTAAAGTTATTATGAATAGAAATAAGTAATATCATTTTAAAGCCATGTTATAATAAATGTATCATATATCATATTTCAAGCTTAACAATTTCAGAGATATAATCAAGGCTGTCCGCATTATTAAACCTTGACCACTCAACAGTAAAGAAATTCATCATGTTAAAGCACTATCATTAATTGCAGCCATGAAGGCCTTCTCTCTCTCTCTCTCTCTCTCTCTCTCTCTCTCTCTCTCTCTCCTCTCTCTCTCTCTCTCTCTCTCTCTCTCTCTCTCTCTCTCCTCTCTCTCTCTCTCTCTCTCTCAGAGGTAACATAGAATAACTATCCACAGAAGTTATTTAATTATCGTGCGAGTGAGTTTTTTTTTTACTTTTGAGCGTTACACTTACCTCAACTTAAGCTTCCTGTTTGAGGTTAAATGAGTTGGACCTTGTCTCGAAACGCGTATTCACACAACCGATTCTCCTCCTGCTTCGTTTTCGACGAGAGAGAGAGAGAGAGGGGTAGTAGATGAAGAAGAAAAAGAGAAAAAAGATGAAAAAGAAAAGGTATAAGAAGTAAAAGAGGAAAAGAAAATAAGAAGAAAGAAAGAAAGAAAGAAAGAAAGAAAGAAAGAAAGAAAGAAAGAAAGAAAGAAAGAAAAGAAGAAAGAAAGAAAGAAAGAAAAAAGAAGAAGAAGAAGAAGAGATCAAATTTCAAAAATAATAAAAAGCATTAAGAATAGGTTAGGGGACTGGGATTTCAAAGAACGAAAAATTGAAATTTTGATGGTAATTTTTTATATTTTGTAGAATTATAATTTCCCACGTTTAAAGTATAGAATTCCGAAGAAATCTCTCTCTTTCCCTTTCTCTCTTTCTCTCCCTCTCTCTCTCTCTCTCTCTCTCTCTCTCTCTCTCTCTCTGACACACATGCATACATACATATATATATATATATATATATATATACACATATATATATATATATACACATTTATATATACATATATAGATATACATACATACATGCATATATACACACTCATACGTATATATGTGAGTTCACATATGCACAAGGAAAAAGTATATGTCTATGTGTTTGTGTGAGAGTGTAATTGAAACAATTCCTGCTTTGAATGTCTACTAAAGTGTAAGTATATTGTCTATAAATTACATGCGTGCGTCGACATTCTGCAAATGAATGAATGAGAATTGCTACCTAAGAAAATTACTTAGATGAATGAAAAAATTGCAATTTTTTTTGCTTTCATTGAAATTCTTTCTTTGCGTTAAAAAGTGTTTAAGTAGAGGGAAGGAAAAAATGTTTAAAGCAAAAACATTTACATATCACACTAACTCTGTATTTTTCTAATTAGAGGAGTAAGACGTAAATGAAAGTGTAGTAGTAAATTAATATCTCAGTATTAAATAAATGAATAAAAGCGTATGAAGCTCTGTCTACGACTCAAAATGTAAGGAAGTGGATGGTAAGAAACCTATTAGTGACATACTAATTAAATTGAATAATAACATGGTGTACGAAAAAAAATGTAAAAAAATACACTAAGCATAACATTTTTACTACGAAACTTTGTCAATATCATGATCGAAACAGAAAGCATTCATTTATATATTCAAAGTCTCAATTTCAAACAAAGAACCACTATAACGACTATAGACAGCTCTTCACGTATTATATTTAATTAGGAAATTAGAAATGATAAAGTTTTAATTTACATTTAGAGACAAAGTTTGCGGTATTAGCATCCGTAAAAACAGAGCTGACATACAGACACATATATACATGATGGAAGTAGCGGTAGTCAACTTGATTTCGATGATAGCCAATTTCTCATTTGAGCCAGATGGCTATAACTAGTTTCATAGCCTTTCTACATGGGCTTTTAATTGTTTTAACTTTAAAGCAGGAGATAGTTTTCAAATTTTGCCAGTTATGAAACAGATATAGGTCCATAAAAGAGGAAGTGTCGCCATAGAAAGTATTAAAGCCTGCATGAATATGGCTCAACCAATCATCGCTGGCTGTTTTGTAATGACTCAGGCAGCAATCTTCAAAAGAGGTAAGCTATGTTTTCCGCCGAATATTTTGGCTGAAGATTCTAGAATGATGGTTAACAGCGATAAAAACATATATAATATATCAAATTCAACCTAACCAGTGAGCTACTTAACCGTCTAAGGGAGTCTATGTCGTTTGTTGCGACGAGGTTTTCTTTTAAATAACACTGCAGTAACCTCTACATGTAGCGTCCAGTAACGCATATTAAGTGTATTCAATGCTGAATTCCCCTGTACCATCTTCATTATATTGTCCAGCAAGTTATATACACAAGACTCCTAAATGCTATATTCATTGAAGATTGATTCACTAATTTATTAAAAGTGCATTTGTGAAACAACGATGCAGGCTAATAAAACATTTGAGAGCCCAACTTGTGTGTGGTCATTTTCTACAAATGCAAAATTTCTAGCTTGTGAACAGCCAAAGAATATATGAGGTTAATGAATATCTTTGTGAGTGCTTTACCGGAAATCCATTAAAAAAACATACTCTTTTAAAAAATGATATGGAAGGATAAACTCTCATTAAAACAGTCAATGATATTTATGACGTATGCAAGAACTGAAAGATAGTGAGGCTAAATCTTACTCAAAATACAGCCTATTCTTTTATGTACGTCTATGTCTTTCACTGTGGTGGGACATTTCTACATTGTAGATACGAGGGACGTTCAATAAGTAATGCCTCTGACCCACTTGTAATTGTTTGATCCAGCTGAAATTTTGCATGTGCAATCATTTATATCTCTATAGAGTAAGTGGCAAATTACAGCTCTTTTGTGGTTTCTGATTTACAGGTGTTTGAACCGAGTCAAGTGTGAAATGGAGCCTGTTGAGTGTCGAGCAGTAATCCGGTTTTTGTATTTGAAAGGACGCACACCACGGGAGACTTTTGATGAAATGAAAGTAACTTATGGTGATGATGCCCCATCATATGACCTTGTAAAACGCTGGCATCGTGAATTCAAACATGGTCGGAACTCTGTGGAAACAGCTCCCAGATCTGGTCGCCCCTTCTGCCATTGATGAGGCATCTGTCCGTCAAGTTGAGGCTGACATTTTGGAAGATCGACGCATAATTATTCGCCAAATAGCCCATGAGGTCAAGATTAGTACCGGGTCTGTGGAAACTATCATTCATGACCATTTGCATATGCAAAAGGTGTCTGCCAGATGGATTCCCAGGTTGCTCACGCCTTTCCAGAAGCAAGAACGCGTCGAGTGCTAGAGGGTGAATTTGGAGATGTGCCAAGAAGATGAGTCAAAATTTTTCAAAAGACTGATTACACAGGATGAAACCTGGGTCCATCACGATGATCCAGAGATCAAAGTCCAGTCAATGCAGTGGAAGCACCGTGACTCACCCCCTCCAAAGAAGGCAAAGGTGCAGCCCTCCGCTGGCAAGGTCATGCTCACAGTCTTCTGGGACCAGGACGGAGTAGTGATGACAGATTTCCTGGCAAAGGGTACCACAATTGCAGGAGCCTATTATGCTTCACTTTTGAGGAAATTAAGAGAAGTTATCAAAATCAAGAGGCGGGGCAAGTTCAGCAAAGGCATCCTCCTCCTGCAGGACAACGCTCCGGTCCACAACTCGCTTGTCGCCAGATCAGAAGCACAGGCGTATGGCTATGAACTCCTCCCCCATCCCCCTACTTTCCTGACCTTGCACCCTCTGAATTTCACCTCTTCCCATCCATGAAGTTGTTTTTGAAAGGAAAGCGTTTCCCAGATGATGCAGCCTTGATTTCTGAAGTCACGTTCAGGTTGGAGGACCAAGCTGGGGTCTTCTACAAAAACGGTCTCCAGAGTTGCATCAAGCAATGGGAGAAATGCATAACTCTGGGTGCTTCCTATGTAGAAAAAGACTAATAACTGTGCCAAGTTTCGTTGCTCTACTGCTATGGGAAGTGTGTCAGGGGCATTACTTATTGAACGCCCCTCGTATTCCCGTTAGAAATATCACCTAAACCATTCAAAGATCATAATAAATGATTAAATCCATGTATAAAAGCATATTGTAAGCTAGAGCTGATAGAAATTGGAGACAAAATACCCCTTCAAATTACACCCTACTGCCTTATGTCTATACATGTATAAATATGTGTGAGGCAATGCAGTGCATGTTCGCTGCATTTACTAGTAATAGAAACCAGATCTTTACATGGGGCCTGACTGAACAGAACACAAACACAAACAATATTCCGAATGAAGTCTTTTTATAGGCACTATACAGATAATAATTAATCTATGCATGTAGAAGCGCAATGGCCCAGTGGTTAGGGTAGCGGACTCGCACACGTAGGATCCTGGTTCCAATTTCCAGACAGGGCGTTGTGAGGGTTTATTGAGCGAAAGCACCTAAAGCTCCGCGATGCTCCGGCACGGGATAGTGGCGAAACCTGCTGTACTCTTTCACCACAACTTTCTTTCACACTCTCTTCCTGTTTCTATTGAACCTGTATTTCAAAGGTACATTCTCGTTGCTTCTCCTTCTTTTTCACTTTAAGGTGTGAACGCATATTCAAAGTTTGGATTCTATACTGCTTATCTTAGTTGTTGAGAAACTAATTTACTCTAATTGCTATTAGTTTAAAATTACTAAAAAGAAATTCTATATTTAATATTATGTATTTGTACAGGGTGGTGGATTGGCAGAAACGGCAACACTCAAATTACACCATTGTGTTGTCTACTTTAAATACATACTTTTGCATGAGTCTACGCGGGATGATGGTAGTATTGCTGTGAGAAGTAGTTGTGCAGTCAATCATCATTCTAGGGAATGCTCAGTCACAACACGAACACACAAGCATATGTTTCGAAAGAAGTGTTATTGCTGATATAAAGTGTAAAAGTTAAAGACATTTTGTCATGATTAACCATAGGATCGCATCTTGAAAGTTTCCCACTAAGGCACAAGGTCGTTTTATGGAAGACCATTAGTACCAATGAATACCAGTCTCCCTCTCCACCCCACAGATGTTAACCAAGATAAAGACAAAGACCAATACAGCTTGGCACCAGCGATGTCGCTGGTCATATCCACCACGGAGCGAACTGGAGCAACATGAAATAAAGTGTCTTGCTCAAGAACTCAACCAGGAATCAAACTCACTACCTCGTGATTGTGAGCCCGACTTTCTAACTACTGAGCTATGCACTTTTACTGATATATATCTATGTGTATGTATCTGTGTGTGTGTGTATGTGTGTGTGTGTGTGTGCGTGTGTGTGTGTGTGTGTATGTGATGGGATATATGAACTATAGTTCTAGAACAAAAAAAGCTACTGTACTTCAGTAACTTGTTCTAGAGTGTAGTATTTTATGTATGTGTGTGTGGTTGTGTGGTTTTCTCTGTGCGTGTGTACATTTGTACGGGCAGCCGTATCTGTGGGTGAGTCATTGTTTGTGGCAATATTTCTATAAATGTTTATCAATAAATAGAAGCTGTCGTAATTGGATTAAAATATTTAACACTATCATCCAATCAATCGAATTCTGAATCGATAAATCGTTTAATCTTCTTTCGGAGACATAGCTTTGCAACTATAATAAAATAATATATACATATAAGATAAATTTAATATCGTTAAACTACAGTTCGTAAAGACTTCCTAGTGACCTTAAAAACTACATTAAAACTTGATTAAATCATCTTGGTTTTTCTAATATACGCTGTGCCACAATGTCGCGCAATATATAGAGGCACATAACACACATGCAACCAAACACACGCCGAACACACACACATACATATATGCATACCTATATACGCTAAATAAGTAGGTATTATCAAAATACTGAATATCGTTTTCTTGTAATGTAATACAATATGTAATACATACATACATATATATATATATATATATATCATTCCACTAAACTTGGCATAAAGACCCCAATGTTTGTTCTCGCACACACGTGCACGTACGCACGCACACACGCATACACATACACGTACATACACATACACACACATACACACACACACACACATACACACACACATACACGCACATAAGCTCACACAGTGTTGGCAGGCTGGAATATATGCTACAAAATACAACCACGTTCCCATTTATGTAGCTTGAAAATCGGAAACATCAATTTGAAGTTATTTAGATTTCGTTAAATTTGGAGTAAATTTTCGCTGCGGTTAAAAATTTATGTTCCAGCCGCTGCTTAATTTCGGTGAAATCCGGATTTGAAATAAACCGGTGGTAGTGTGCATCAGCACGACTTCATCCATAGGAAAGTTTGAATATAACCAACTGTGAAATTCAATTACCGAAAGGTGTATAGAATCTAACGTTTTGGGTGTTACCCTTCTGCTAAGCGTAAGAGCGATCATTCTCGCTGTCTCTCCATCTTGTTCACTTTAAGGTGTGGACGCATATTCAAAGTTTGGATTATATACTGCTTATCTTAGTTGTTGAAAATCTAATTTACACTAATTGTTATTAGTTTAAAATGACTAAAAAAATTCTATATTTAATATTATGTATTTGTACAGGGTGGTGGATTGGCAGAACCGGTAACACGCCGGGAAAAATGCTTAGCGGCATTTCGTCAGCCTTACGTTCTAAGTTCAAATTCCGCGGAGGCTTGCATCTTTTCAGTATTGATTAAATAAGTGTCAGTTGAGCGCCGGGGTTATTGTAATCGACTTACTTTCTCACCCGCAATTGTTTGCTTTGTGCCAAAATTTGAAACCAATATTTATAGGTTGGTAGAATCATTAAAGTATAAAGCAAAATGCCTTGTGATATATGATTCGATAGATTGTATCTTCTCTTCTTCTGTCAAGGTCAACTTTCTCGTTTATCTCTCGGCAGTCGATAGAATGAAGTCAATTACTGATGTCGGTGATATTCACTAATCATGGCTGCTAAAATGTGCTGCCATCGAATAGAAATTCGAAACAATAATTAACAATTTATTAAAGCGGCAATTTGTCAGAAACAGTAGTACGCGGACAAAATGCTTACGTTCTGAGTTCAAATTTCACAGACGTTGTCTTTGCCTTTCATCCTTTCAGAGTGAGTAAAATAACTACTAGCTGAACATTGATATTGATGCTGAACTTTCCGTAAATTTCCGATCTTTCTTACAGTCGAAAAGATTACACTTGAGATAGAAATTTAAATTTTTTGTCAATTGAATTATATTTGACAGTTGGTTATACGCAATTTAAGTACACTGAGCACGAATGTTTACTCAGTTTTGCTCTATCAGGCCCTGATTTTACATAACTTTTGATAAAAAAGCATTCTCTCATCGCTTTTGTTAACGGTTTTCCAAACACCGACACCTAATGCATTCCGCTCTGTGCATTCTTACCCATATACTCATATACAAGTAAGTTCGAATGACTTTGAATAACAATAAGGAAGGTGGGTTTAATCGAATGGTTCACGTGAACTTAATTGCGCTACGAGAGCGATTTTTGTCACAAATGGTCTTTTAGCACAATTTTTTTTCCATACAGGGGTGTCAAGAGCCTACTAACTATGAGACCGACTGCTACTTTTGCTTTTTCTAGACTTCGGTCTTCACTAAGAAAAATAAATATTGTATCGACCATCCAAATTTTGACACCGTGATATGACCTGTGCTACATTCAAATGAAATCCCCATTCCAATATTTAAGAGATTGTCACCTCAAGAGTTAGCTGAAGATGTTCCAGGAAATATTGTTATGCACTCTGAGAGAGTCTGGCACTGATTTTGACTCCAGAGTATTTGCAAGGATCTTCTAAGGGGACGAAATTTGTCAAAAAAGGCTACAACAATTTTAGCTTCAAGATTCAAAGAAAAAATCTCGCTTACTTCAAACACATACATTACATTTTACAGAGAAAAGAGAACTTCTTAAATATATTAGAACTGAATGTATCTTAGTATACTGCTGCGACATAGCTGATTTGTTACAGGAGATATAGAGGTTGAGTCATACGATGCAAATGATTGGCACTTCTTTTTAAAGTTTTAAAAGAAGTCTTAAGCGTGTATTGTTGCATAATAGCAGTCTATACAGCTCGATACCGATTGGGTACGCAACAAAATTAAAAGAAAAGTATGAAAATATTTTAAAAATTTTAATTTTATCAAATATACTGAGCACGATTGGACCATTTGTGTTGACTTTAAAATGGTCAATTTTCTGCGAGGAAAACAAGCAGGGTATACTAAATATCCTTGCTTCCTTTGCTTATGGGACAGCAGAGCAAATGAAGAACATGATTTCAAACATCTACCCAACACGAACATCTCTTAATGTCAGAGAAAAAACGTAATTAATCCACCTTTAGTGACCAGAAATAAAATTATATTTCCTCCTCTGCATTTCAAACTAGGCCTCATTTAACAATATGCAAAAGCTTTAGATACGATCTTTGAGTGATTCAAGTACATAACTTCAAAATTTCCAAGTTTAAGTTATAAAAAAATCAAGTTGGGAATGTTCGATGGTCCACAAATGAGAACATTAACTAATGCCTGCGATTTTCCTAATGGACATCATTCATGGACTTGATAGAAAACTTTTTAAGCAATTATAGGGCAGACAAATACGAAGGAATCGTAAAACAACTCTTAAGAGACTACAAAGAGTTAGGTTGCAATACTGGGTGTCAAAATGCCGACATCATGACGGTTATTCTACGAATTGTGACTACCGTAAATGCCATAAAATACAACATGGACATAATGAAAACGAAGTTTCTTTAACCTGTGATGGTCATCAAGTGTGTCTCCAGTGAGGGTGAGGTCATGCCGGTTCACATCTTTGAACCGGGCCTAATCCTCAATTCAGACGACTATGTGAAGCTGCTGGAGAATGTGGCCAAACCCTACCCTGAGAGGCCTACTAGTGGAAGGTCACATGTGTAGAAGCAGGACTCGGCACCTTGCATTATCTCCGGAATGCGTCCGAAGTGGTTGTCGGAATGTTTGCCACTTCATCTTCAATTTCTAGCCTCCTAATTCTCTTGATTGTAACTCTATGGATTATTATATACAAACATCATAGCGCTCTGCCTGCCACACTAAAGTAACTGGTGGCTAACATCAAGGCGTTCGAAAATATTCTCACGGACACAGTGCAGAATACATGCTCCGGATTGCAGAGCTGTCTTGAGGCTGCGGTGGAAGCTGGTGGTGGCAACTTTGAGTAAACAATTATCTCGCAGCCATAGTCTAGTTGAAATTTTTTGGTCTTTAAAATACGTTTATTTTCGGATTAGGTTCTGTATTTTCTTTTCCTAATATGCACACTGGGAAATTTATAGCAAACATCCTTCATAGACATACATACATACATTTATAGAAAGGTGTTTGTGTGTGTCTGTGAGTGTGTAGTATGTCATATGTGTATATATATATATCTAGCATATATAAATCACATTATGTGTGTATATTAACTAGCACATACATTTCCACAATTCTCGATTGATTTTCACCAAAATTTATACACATTGCTTATGTCCAAGGGATGGTCATGCACTATAACATTTTGCCCAGAACTCCCGCATAAATGGACAAACCGGAAAAACGGGGATTCACTTGGTTTTTTTCTCTAATTCGTTGTATGTACATAGTTTTTTGTATTTAAGGTCTTCTCTACTTTTTAACTCTATATGGTGGTACATTGGCATTAGAGAATATTTTTGGTGGTTTTTCACATGTCGTGATTTATTATTTATTTATATGTTGTAATTGTATATTATTACTTTCTAAATTTTTTTATGTGTATTGGTGTGTATTATGTGTTTCCGTGTTTTGGTTAGGGAATATTATAAAAGTGAAAAGAGTTAGTCTATTTTTTTTATTTTGACAGTTTTCCATACATTTTTAATCTTTACGGTCGCATTATTTGCCTTACAGAATATCTTATAGTTGTTTTTACATTTTTTTAATCTATTATTTGTCTGCCTTACAACGGGACATCTTTTCGCTGAGAACTACATAAGATTCAAAGCAGTATTCGTGAACTGGATTCAAACCCTCCATGTCTTCATTTTTCGATACCTGAAGTTAATTTCAGAGTGGTTGCACACTGTGAGCACCGAGCAAATACATTCCCTTAGTTCTACTTTTCAAGAAGGGATTATACTACCATTTTGAACGTACCAATCACACTTCTCTCCGAAAAAATAGCTCCTTTTGCTGCTGGCATGGGCGGGGAGTGTCAGCATCTTCCCTCAATTTCCTTACACTTTATGTGGCTGTTTCTGACAAGGAATTTTGCTTTCATGTAAAACATCTGTATTTTGTAGTCATTATCCGTAATCTACTCCCAAAACACTTCAGTAGCTCTACTTTGCATTGTTTGCAACCTCATATATTTTATGATCATTAAAGTTCAAGGACCTCCACATTAACCAGCCTTCAATTTGGTTTTCCTTTCCTAGATTAATCGTAAACATAGATTGCCGTACTACTCATAAACCTTATCGGTAGTTTAATTATTTGTTGAAATACTACCAAAGCAACTGACACCACCCAAAGGACCGGAGCGTTTGCTATATATATATATATATATATATATATATATATTCAGGAGTTGGACAAAACAATGGAAATGCCTTAAAATGGGACAGCCTTTGACAGTAATTGCAGCTTGAATTCTACGAGGTATGGTGTCGTACAAAGTGTGAAGTGTTTTCAAAGAAACTTGTGTTCATTCTTCAGCTAAAACAGTCTCCATAATGATGATGGTAGAGGATATCGATTCTTACTTGTTTTTCTAAAATGCACCATAAATGTTCAATAATATTGAGATCTGGGGACTGTGATGGGTAGATAAGATGTTCAAGTGCACTAGAATGTTTCTCGTGTCATTCAGTCATAACTTTATGTGTGTGAATTGGTGCATTATCATCCTGAAAGACTGCGTTTCCCTCCGGAATCAGTTCCGCAACCATAGGATGAATTTGATCAGATAAAATCTTTAAATAGTCTTGACTATTAATTCTGCCATGAAGGGAAACCATTGGGCCGGTTGATTTCCAAGATATAGCCTCCAAACCCGATCATCACAGATCCTCCTCCATTTTTAACAGTTGGAAGAAAGCAGTCTAATTCTGTAGCACTAACTCTGTAGGATTTTACTCCACTCTAAACGCTTTGCAACGTTTTTTTTCTTATTTGAGAGTAGTGATTTTCTGATTGCAGCCATCCCTTGAAATTCGGCTTAGTGCTGATCCCGGCGAACAGGTTTTGTGAAAACTGGGATCTCGAGACAGTCATTTAGCTCTGCAGTAATTTTGGGAGCTGTAGTTTTGTGATCAATTCTAACAATTCGCGTAAGAGTCCGACGGTCTCTATCTGAAAGTTTTAGTTTTCTTCGGGAGTTTTGTTTCGACAAGGACGTTTTTCCCTCTTTCTCAAAGGCTGTCATTACTTTCGAGACAGTATTTTCTTGATACACCGAACATTCCGGCTGTTTTCGTTACGCTGGCGCCTGCCAAAAGAGCACCAACAATTTGACCTCTTTGAAAGTCCGATAGATATGTCATTTTAATGAATTTTAATTACAATTTTGCTAATGATATCTGGAAAAAACCCCAGCAATTTTATCAAAATATATTAAGCAACACTAATCAGAAATCAAAGAACAAAAAAATAAACAAGCTTTTGACGGTTTTATAGATATTTCAAAATTATGAACCAAAGCAGAACGAACATATTAAGTCATTTACAATAATCTAATTAAGGTAAGGTGAATTTGAAGTCTTACAGCCATTTCTGGGATAACCCAAGTGGTTGGTTAATAAATAAATATACCTGCCCTTTTTGATGATACGTATAGTAATGGTAAATAAATATACGTACCCTTATTGATGGCAAATAAATATATATACCCTTATTGATGATACATATATTTACGTCAAGCATACTTTTATTGACATGCTTACACGAATAACAATTGTAAATATTCAAGCATGCTTCATTCTCTCACAAACAGACGCACACACACTCTAACACTACTACACACAGACACACATACTCAGTAACATGCACGCTCCGCCATACTTCACTTAAGAGAATGATAAGAAATTAATATTCCACTTGACTTTACATAAAGAAGCTCAACACTTCATAATCTATTGAAGCGGAATGTATATATATATATATATAACAAGAGCGAAGAGAAAGCCGACAGCAAAAAAATCACTCGGACAAATGACAGCTAAAAAAGCATCGAGTTTTGTTTCCATTTATTTTTATATAGGCGCAGTGTTACATATTTCGGGGTTATATGATATTCGATTTAATTGATTCGGTACTTGACTGGTCTAAATATCCTTACCGAGACACTAAAACAACAATGCAAAGGCAGCAATGCAATGAATATGAAGGCGTAACAGGGTGAAATCAATCCGAGTGGTGTTAATAAGTAGAAGGATTCAGTTGTGTTGGGGATCGATCGATTGAAATCAGAAATGAGATTTAACTTTCAGAATAACAGTTAACACCTGTTACCAATTTGATCGACCATTTCTCCTTCCTTGAATATCTGGGTCTGTGCTAATGTCACAAACTAATATAACCATTTTTGTTTGTTGCAATTGCATTTTACATAAATTAAGTATTTTTAGATGACTATTGATGTACATAGTTTATAATATAACAACACTCAGGTTTGAATTTCTTGAAAATATAACTTATAACTAAATTAAAACATATTTTCTGTTTTGTGAAGGCGGTATATCTAAAGGCTGTGTCCATGAAAAAGTTTCCGCTATCTGTAATTTATAGGGAAGAATTTTATATATTAACATCAGGAATATTTCACTTATGTTGGTTAAGACGTCTATTTTTCCCTGGCGGTTCTGTACAAAGAACATCACTAATATTGTGATAAAAACCGCTCGTTTCCTCTGCGTTTCATTATACAGTTGGGCTGCTTCGTCAAAACTTCCCTTACCGGAAATATTTTCGCTAAAAGTTTTAACTAAGATGTCAAAAGTATTCTGTGGTAGCACGATGCTATCTAATGTAAGCCTGTTTCGTTTCGAAAAGACTTGTACGTTTGCTAAGCAAATCCAGTGACACACATAAAATGTATATATAGAATGTTGCTAAGTTATGTCAAAAGTGGTTTTAGGTCAACAGGCTTAAATGCTTGAATGTCTTTGCTCAATCAGTCATAGGCTTTATCTCTTTATTGAACCCCAAGTCAACCCAGTGGAAAGATATCTCTGTCGTATCAAGGAAAAATAAAGCAGTCGAGTTGCAAACGTCTTCACCCTCCAACAACCATATGTTCATGTAGGAACTGTCTATGTCAGGTTTCTTGAGTCATTCGGAGCCCTCTCTCATTAGTAAGGCCCTTCAGGTAAAGAAAATTTTCTTTACATCAGTATTGCTTAGAGTGGTAAACCTGCGTACTAATTTAAGTGTGAGATCATAGAAAATGAAAGCATAGAACTCTACAATATTGAATAGTGGTGATACACTATCTATGATCTCTCCGCTATTTGACCACTGTTTTATGCATATAAATTATGAGCACATATATATACATACATACATACATACACACACACACATATATATATATTATATATATATATATATATATAATATATATATATATAGTTAATCGAAACAAGAGAACACAAAAAGACACAGCAACGCGAGGACGTGGAACAAATAAAGTATTATTGGACGCTCAAGAAAGAAGGGAAGAAGGAGGGTTTAACGTTTGGAGCGGAGCTCTTCGTCGGAAACAAAGGAGAAGGAAAGATCCCGAGAAGGGAAGACAGAGGAAAAAAATTGCTGGCGGTACTCACGAGGTCGTGCACCGTTACATGTATGACTACTACTTTTGGAGTTAAAGCTCCACGTAGATTGTCATAGTCAGCTTCTAGCATGGTGGTTAGTTGACCACTGTACTCAGAAGTATTACTAGTTATGTTGAAATGTTCCCTTAATGATCCATTACGGTTAGGCATCCAAATGCGCATGGAGTATCCAGTGGTTATTTCCAAATAACTGCAATGTTGAAACGTACGTAGAAACTAAATAGTTATACTTGTATTCATCTTAAATTTCTACAACACACATACACATATATTTACGAGGGGCGTTCAATAAGTAATGTCCCTGATCCACTTGCAGTTGTTTGATCTAGCTGAAATTTTGCATGTGCACTTATTTATACCTCTATAGAGTAAGTAGCGACTTACAGCTCTGAACTAATTGTGGTTTCTGATTTACAGGTGTTTGAACTGAGTCAAGTGTGAAATGGAACCTGTTGAGTGTCGAGCAGTAATCCGGTTTTTGTATTTGAAAGGACGCACACCACGGGAGACTTTTGATGAAATGAAAGTAACTTATGGTGATGATGCCCCATCATATGACCTTGTAAAACGCTGGCATTGTGAATTCAAACATAGTCGGAACTCTGTGGAAACAGCTCCCAGATCTGGTCGCCCCCTTCTGCCGTTGATGAGACGTCTGTCCGTCAAGTTGAGGCTGCCATTTTGGAAGGTCAACGCATAACTATTCGCCAAATAGCCCATAAGGTCAAGATTAGTACCGGGTCTGTGGAAACTATCATTCATGACCATTTGCATATGCAAAAGGTGTCTGCCAGATGGATTTCCAGGTTGCTCACACCTTTCCAGAAGCAACAACGCGTTGAGTGCGCGAGGATGAATTTGGAGATGTGCCAAGAAGATGAGTCAAAATTTTTCAAAAGACTGATCGCACAGGATAAAACCTGGGTCCATCACTATGATCCAGAGACCAAAGCCCAGTCAATGCAGTGAAAGCACCGTGACTCACCTCCTCCAAAGAAGGCAAGGGTGCAGCCCTCCGCTGGCAAGGTCATGCTCACAGTCTTCTGGGACCAGGACGGAGTAGTGATGACAGATTTCCTAGAAAAGAGTACCACAATTACAGGAGCCTATCATGCTTCACTTTTGAGGAAATTAAGAGAAGCTATCAAAATCAAGAGGCGGGGCAAGATCAGCAAAGGCATCCTCCTCCTGCAGGACAACGCTCCGGTCCACAACTCGCGTGTCGCCAGATCAGAAGCACAGGCGTGCAGCTATGAACTCCTCCCCTTGCACCCTCTGATTTTCACCTCTTCCCATCCATGAAGTTGATTTTGAAAGGAAAGCGTTTCCCAGATGATGCAGCCTTGATTTCTGAAGTCACGTTCAGGTTGGAGGACCAAGCTGGGGTCTTCTACAAAAACGGTCTCCAAAGCTATATCAAACGATGGGAGAAATGCATAACTCTGGGTAGTTTCTATGTAGGACAAGACTAATAACTGTGCCAAGTGTCGTTGCTCTACTGCTATGGGAAGTGGGTCAGGGGCATTACTTATTGAACGCCCCTCGTATATATCTGCGCGCGTGTGTGTATACATATATATATGTGTGTGTTTGTATGTGTGTATGTGTGTGTTCGTGTGTTTGGATGGGTGTGTGTGTGTGAATAATAAAAACAAAGAATAGTATTGTAAAACAAGTAACTAGTTTTGAAAATTGCAAAATTGCAAGGATTGAGAATGTAAAGGAAATAGGTGTCTTCCGCAGGATGGCACTATTAGAGTGACTGTCATGCTTGTACGAATATGTGTCTGTAGATGCTACAGAACTATGTGTGTGTGTTTGGGGTTGTTTTAGTACAGTATTTTGTTGTTTTTTGAAACTCCAGCGTGCGGTTAGGGTTCGTGTGGCGGGGTGCGTGATTTATATTTCACGCTCAACCTAAGTGTTTGTGTGTAATTTTGCAATATTTTCTGAATGTGAAAAATAGCTTTTATATTGTTATATTTCGGAATGGTCATTTTGCCAGTTTAGCCCATAAAAACACACGCACTATATATTTGGTGTTATTTTGCTTCAGTGTTATTTATTTTTTACATTAATCTTAATCTTATTTCGGCCAGAGTTCTTTCGTCACACTTCTGTGACCGCATCAGTGGTCCTTTATTGGCTAAACTGGCAAAATGACCATTCCGAAATATAACAATATCTGTTTCAACACACGACTTCACATAAAAAATCTTGCACAACAAATATATAAGCTTTTATATTGTTTATCTCTAATTTGTTTTAGTTCATGATTGTCGGTCTTGCTGGTACACCTCCTTGCAGGGTATTTATTCGAACAAATCTTCTGCAGTATGTGTGTATGTATGTGTGTTGTAGAAATTTAAGATGAATACAAGTATAACTATTTAGTTCCTAAGTACGTTTCAACATTGCAGTTATTTGGAGATCAGCACTGGATACTCCATGTACATTTGGATGCCTAACTGTAATGGATCATTAGGGGAACACTTTAACATAACTGGTAATACTGCTGTGTATTACTGCACTCTACAAAACTTGCACTAAGAATAACAGGAAGGTAAAATTACTACCTGCTTTTATAACAAGTTGATGTAGGTAGTTTATCCCGTCCCCTTCCGACTTTTAATTCACGCAATTGAAAAAAAACGCATTATTTATGAGATCACCCATTATGTATAAGTCTTATTCATCGTTCTTTTCACCGAACCGGTAATTTACAAGAATACAAACTCACGCCAGTTGTTAAGCAGTGGTGGGCAACAAACACATAGAAAGACACACACACATGCGTGCGTGCACGGACACTGGTACACACACACACACGCACGTACACAAATAGATAGGTAAACTGACGAACAGGCAGACAGACAGACAGACAGACAGACAGACATCAGACAGATAGATAGATAGATAGATAGATAGATAGATAGATAGATAGATAGATAGATAGATAGATAGATAGATAGATAGATAGATAGGTATAACAAGCGTAACAGTTGCCATCTGCCAAATTCACCCGGAGCTACGATGAAAGACACTTTACCAAGGTGCTTTTTAGTGGGACTGAACCCGAAACCTTGTGGCTGACAAACGAGCTTCTTGATCACATAAGCTGTATAATTTTGTTTGTGTTCTCGTTTATTGTTTGCCAGCTTGTCGGTATCTTCTATAGTAGAATGCATGATTTGGATGGAGTATGTGTGAATGTTTGCTCTTATAGTCATGAGCATATTTGTCCGTCTATATAAGTTGTAAGTATATGTAAAATTGAGCGTATGTGAGAGTTTGTTCCTGTTCACTATGATTTCGTGCACGAGCGCACGTGTGACCGCGTGTGCAAACTTTAAATATCTGTATGCTTGTAAGTTCATCGTATTTTCTTATCAATATTTTCTTTTATGGTATTTGTGTTCAAATAGAGCCCCAACGAATGAATCACTGGTTCACATAACGTATATATAACGTATAAGTTATACTAAGTACGAGGTATGTCTTGTTTTATGTTTGCAGTGTCTCTATGTGTATACTCACAGTGCGTGAGAATGCATTTATGTCTAAGTTGAATGTGAGTGCCTATGAATTTGCTTTTTGCATTTTTGTACATTAAAATATTGCCATTGTACGTGTATGTCGTTATGTCTTGCGTGTGCATGTTGTTGTACTGTATCTATATCGTGATATGTTATATATTTATTACTGCATGTGCGTGTATGCTGTCAGTTTTTGTTACCTGTTTTAAGATGTTTGTTTCTTTAATATTTTTTTAATATGCTTCCAGGGTGTTAGGATAACTGTCTCTCTTTGCTTTTGAGGTCGAACTGTATAAATTTTATATCGGTGAGTGTGTGCGTGAGTGGTGTGCGCATAACATCTACGTCTATCTAACAATCCATCCATCTATCTATCTATCTATCTATCTATCTATCTATCTATC
This sequence comes from Octopus sinensis, assembly GCF_006345805.1. Classification (NCBI taxonomy): domain Eukaryota; kingdom Metazoa; phylum Mollusca; class Cephalopoda; order Octopoda; family Octopodidae; genus Octopus; species Octopus sinensis. The sequence continues at coordinate 110,280,340 of NC_042998.1, read as the reverse complement.
TATCTATCTATCTATCTATCTATCTATCTATCTATTTATCTATCTATCTGTCTGTCTGTCTGTCTATCTATCTATCCATATAAATGTATATATATATATTATATATATATATATATATATATATATATATATATATATATATATATATATATACATATATATATGTATATGTATATATAAACATATATATGTATATATACAGACATACATACATATATGTGTGGGTGTGTGTGTGTGTGTGCATGTGCGCATGTGTGCGTGTGTGTATATGTGAGGAGAGAGAGATAGAAGGAGGATATTATGCATGTTTATATACTGTTGGTTTTTATGTTTATGATGGTTGTCGGATGTTTATGTACTGTATGGCGTACTTTGTTCTTTGTCTTTCTTTTATACTGCATGTGGACGTGTTTACAGTAAATTTGCGCAAGTTAAAGATTAATGTGCACGTGGGTTGGTTGGTTTTCCGTGTGTTGTGAAACGTTTTGGGTTTATAAATTGTGCGTATGTGTTGAGATAGAATGTATATGTCTGCATGAAAGGATGACTGTGTGTGATTGTTCTTGATTTTCTGGAATGGTTTCTATAAGAATGTGTTATGGATGCAATCATTTCAGAATGTTACGTCTACACAGTTTTTTTCCTCCGCTGATAGATGGAATTGTGTTGTGTTTGAGTGTAAATTATTATTCATTTTAAGATTGATATTCGTACTAAGGCAAAGAGCTGGCAGAATCGTTAGCACGCCTGGCAGCGATTCGTTCATCTCTACGTTCTGAGTTCAAATTCCGCCGAGGTTGACTTTGCCTTTCATCTTTTCTGGGTAGATAAAATAAGTATCAGTTGAACACTGAGGTCAATTCAATCGACTTGTTTCCACTTCCCAAACTGCTGGTCTTGTACCAAAATTTGAAACCAATATTAGTAATTTCCCTGTTATGTCAACAAGTAATATGGTATGCAAGCTGTCACTTGTATTTGTGTATGTTAAGTACATGCCACTTTGAATTATAACCGTTAGCTATATTTTCGTTTAAATTACGCGAATTTCCTTGGAGAGAAATGTTTTCTATTCTTTTTTGCTACAATAGTTAATGACGGCTCAGCGTTGATGACGGGTGATGAGCAAGAAAAGTATTTATGGCTGTCCTGTTATCTCCAGACAATAAGACCCTGCTTTCTGTTACTGACATGTTAATTTTAGAAAATTCTTAGTTCTTGAGGTTATCTACCCTTCTCAAGTGGAGCTGCTTTTAAGTCTCTCTTGGTACTTATGATAAAATCTCTAGAGTAGTGGTTCTTAACCTGCGGGGTGTTCCCGCTGGGTTGGAGGGGTCAGTAAAGAATGGTACGAGCCCTTGAAAAAAAGCAGGAACTTCTCTAATTATATTTGTTATTCTCTTAATGAGAGCATGGTCAAATAATGAGAAATTTATGAAAAAGTATTGTCTTATACCTTTAGCTTTCTTATACCACTGTCTTAGCTCCGCTTACCATTTTCTTTACTTATTGACCCCACTTCATATCCTTGAAAACCCTCACTAATTCTGAACTGTAGCTTTAACATTTACCTTTATTTTGTAATTTATTTATTTATTTTTTTGTGTGTCAACAAGAAACACTGGTATAAAGCTTAGACATTATCGTGTAAAGACAAACATTTTTTTTTCTGTTCATAGATTATAAACAAGTTTGCTCCAAAGTTTTCATATATATGAAATAATGTGATTCTTAAAAATCGTGAGACATGCTAAAACATAGTCAGTTCATTACAGTAACATACTAAGAAATATTAACTTAATCTTAAAAATTGAAAACTATTTTTAAATTTTAGCAAGTTGAAAAGTATGATATATTTGAAAATAGCAACTAAAAGAAAAAGTATGTAATAGGTTCTACTATCGCTCAATTTGATAACGTCTCAAAAAATTAAGATAAGGGTTGGAAAAAGAAAAGATTTTAACAATAAAACCAAAATTTTTAATATTAAATGTTTATGTTAAAAATATATCAAATTTTTTAATAAAAAAATATGTTATGATATAAAGCCAAATGTTAAACTAAAATTCAGATTTAAGTATTATAGAAAGTACTAGGTAAAACTAAAAGCTATGCAAAATCTTTTCTTTTCTAGAGAAACCTCTTGTCATATTTTCGTACAAATAAATACAACATTTTATAGTACAAATTTTTCGTATAACTATTCTTTTAACTTTTATTACAAATTTTTTGTTTTAATTTTTCTCAGAACCTTTTACTCCAAGCATTCTAACTTGGGCCTTTACATTACCTTACACGTACCTTGTCTTTTGTTTACATATTTGTGTTGTCCACTGCACATCAAATAATTCTCAAGGACTGCAAAAAGAAACGAAAGTATCTTGACGAATATATTATATTTAGATTCGTGTCCCTCCAAAACGGTGACACAGAAGTCCTCCAGCGTGTGATGTGTTTACAAAACGTTGAGCAGTGATGGAATGCGACCCTCATGTTTGGAACGCCACATGAAGACAACACATCCTGCTTTTGCAGACAAGCCCAAGGCAGTCTTTTAAACAAAGTGACGTTCCTTGAATCAAGCTAAGTTGGACGGTAGTGGGGCATTTAGGCAACAAATTTCAATGGTTGTTGAGGCTTCCTATGCGATCGTCATGTTGATTGAAAAGAGCAAGAAGAGCCATAACATCGGAGAGTCTTTCATAGAACCAAATCTACTCCGTGCAGCAGAACGTGTTCTGGGGAAATACAGAGCAAACAAGCATTCCCAGATTTCACTATCAAACGATACAGTCAAGGGAAGAATTAAGACACCAAAGATTAAATTCTTGCTCAAGTAAGAGATTCTCCTGTTCTTGCCATCCAGTGTAACGAAACGACTGACATCACTCAGTGTTCTCAGCTACTGCTATATGTTCGTTTTGCGTCAGACAACTGTGTAAAAGGGGAAATGTTGTTCTGCCACCCTATGGATGGCAACAACAGCAGCTATTTTTGACGATGTATCAAACTTATTTCATGAAAACCAACTTTCATGAGATTCGCTGGTAGGAGCGTGCTCCAGCCATGCTTGGTCTGCAGTCTGGATTCAATACTAGGTGAGAAAAAATCCATGTCTTGTATGTACACACTGCATACTTCATCGTGAAACCTTAGTATCCAAAACCTTACTTATTGAAATGAGAAATGTCCTAAACGTGGCAATCAAGGTTGTCAATTTTGTTAAAGGACAAGCCTTAAACAGTCGTATTTTCAAACTGTTGTGCATAAATATGGAATCTTGAACACGAAGCAGTGCTTTTTCACACAAGCGCGCGCTGGTTATCAAAGAGGAACATGTTTGAACGACTTTATGAACTACGAGACGTAGTAGCAATGTTTCTAGATTTGCAATAGAAGGCAGATCGCCATGACAAGTTCAAGTCTGAAGACTTTCAGCTATTTCTAGCTTACCTAGTGGACATCTTCGAAGCGTTGAATGCCTCCCGACCTAAACTATAAGGGAAAAACATCAACATTCTCATGCACCACGACACCATTCGAACCTTCATGGCCAAACTCGACCGCTGAAAATGTCGAATTCAGCAGGAAAATACAGCCATTTTTAGTTACTTGGATTCTGCTTTCATTCACGGTAACCTTTATTCTGAGTTAAAGAAACAAATAATCACTCATCTAACGCACTTGAAAACACAATTCATCTGATACTTCCCAGATACAGATGAAAAGCGTGAAGTTTGGAAATCCATCAATAACCTATTTCAGTGTAAAGTGACTGATGTTTCAGATGAAGTGCAAGAGGAGTTTCTTGAGCTGAAGTTCAACCCAGCTAGAACTGTATCTTGAAGTTCAACCCAGCATAGAACTGTATCTTGAAACGTTCTAGATTCTTCTTTACCCTCTGATCTCACATCAGGCTCTTCGGATTTTAGCTATGTTTGTTTCCACGTATCTTTGTGAAACTGCATTTACCACGCTCGTTGCTGTCAAGACTAAGTACAGAAATAAGCTGAACGTTGAAAGAGACTTACATTGTGCACTCTCTGGCATTCAACCATGCATTCAAGAACTTGTAGCTAAGAAGCAGTGTTAAGTATCTCACTAATTAATGTGACTAATTCATATTCAAAAATATAATTTTTTTTTTTTTGCTAAGAAGCAGTGTCAAGTATCTCACTTTTTGTATAATGTGATTATATATAAAATTACATATATTTTTTTATAATTCGACTAATTCATATTCAATAAAAAGACTAAAAATATATTTTAGATTTTATTTAAAATCTGGGAGGGAATTTTATTCATAGATGCAAGTGGGGCATCGAGAGAAGGAAAAATTCATGATAATATTGTATGTTATCTGACATAATCGTATTTGCTTTTATTTTTCTTTCTCTCTCTCTATTTATACATACATACATGCATGTGTGCATGAATGCTTCCATGCATCCAGCCAGCCAGCCATCAAGCTATACATACATACATACATACATACATACATACATACATACAAACATACATACATACAGACGTACAGAAACAAATAATTACACAATTATTTTATTTCGAAATTAATATCTCCTTCGGTCCAATTATCTATCATACATTCTTCTAAATTAGATATAGAATGTACGTGTCTTTTGAAAATAGCGATATGAATTTGTTAAAACGTTATATATTTCACTGTCAATTTGATTTACAGAAAATACTTTTACATGGTAGAAAATATTGCAGATTTTATTTTGAAAGAAGTAGATTTAATTGCGGTTAAACATTCAGTTGTGACCTCTACAACTGAATGATCAACGGCAATTCGTTTCTTTCCTATTGCATCTAGAGTTACGGGAAATAGAGTAAGAGAAAATGTTTGGTATCCAGGGAAAGTTCAGACAGAAGTGCTGGATACTTAGATTGCCACCGTTGTATAACAGCGTGACTGTAGTTTCTTGCTCCAGATTACATTTGACCATTGTAGATCATCTCCTCATTCGCTTTTTGTTAGAGGTAAATGTGCTACTTGTCAAAAGTACACCTCCATCACTGTCTGCCGTTATTTTGTAGCAGGCGATGTGAAACCACGATCTATCCTGGGGAAACTTTAATGACTCTTGATGCTGTTCCGGTAAGGAACAGCTTAAGAACGGGCAGCTCGGAGATGCAACGGTTTAGCCATCAACTCTGGCATTGTAT
>NC_042998.1:110260150-110272650 GCF_006345805.1 Octopus sinensis | reverse complement strand
AGATTATTTCACATGAAATGTCGCATCACTTGCTATTTCAGTCATTTAAAAACTCAATTATGTATACCTTGTATTTAATCTTAACTCATTTTTCCTTTCCAAACAATATTGGTATACAAAATTCGTACTCATGGACCTTAGGAAAATTGTAACAACCGAACTATGTTGAGTGATTTTCACGTATGAGTACAAACTATGTCACTCTGCTGCAGAAGCTCTACGGAATAACAAGCGCGCCTTTGCTAATGTTTTTTTTGACATCAGAACTGTTCAGAGATGGTTCCAATGCACTCATTCATGAGATATAGCCATGAAAAATATATCAAGGGGTAGGCCAAAATAGGTTATTCGGCATGAGGGATTATTGCTTTGGTTGGACAAAATCTGAGAACGAAGGTTCGGAAACTTTCATCAGAATTCCAAACATCTCACATAACTGTTTTTGGACACTAGTATAAATTGGAAAAGTCAAGAAAACGGATAGGATTGTTCCACATCAAATGAACGAGATTAAAAAAACAGCAGACGCCTCGGAGTGTGCTCCTTATTGCTTTCTCGAATGGAAAAAGACCATTTTTGCATCAAATCATTACTTGTGATGAGAAAATGGATACGTTTTGAGAACAGCAGGAGAACAGGACAGCGATTAGATGCAGGAGTGTCCCCTAAACACTACCTAAACCCACCATTGCACCTTCAAAAGTTAGTGGTCACTGTACGGCAGTCTGCAAAGGGAGATATTCATTATTCATTTTTGCAACACGGAAAAACGGTAATAGCAACATCGTATTGCCAGGAATTGTAAAAGAAGCAACCCAGACTAGTGAATAGAGATGGCCCAATTTTGCTCTACGTCAATGCACACACTAACACGCCTCAAGCTATTGTCCAAAAGTTGCAAACCTGAATAATGAGATTTTGCAACATCCTTCCTACTCCCTGATATCTCTCCTACTGATTCATTGCTTATTTAAACATTTTGAGCTTTTCATAAGCAATTAAACATTCTTAAATAGAGAAGAGATAATTGAAGTACTCGGACAGTTTAGCACAGCAAAAGATGAATTTCTTTAAAATATGGAATATATGGCATAGGGAAACGTTGGTTAAACGTCATAAATGAATACAGATCATACTTTGATTAAATAAATCAGTCCTCTAACACCTCCGAAACATTTTATGGTTACCTTTCAATTACGACATTTCATGTGAAACAACCTAATATATATACATGTGTGTGTATATGTGCGCGTGTGTGTATGTGTGTGTGTGTGTGTGTACACATACGCACGCACACACACACACACATACACACCCAGACACGCACACATATGAATATTTATGTATGTTAGTGGTTCAACAAAAGAAACCCTGCTCTAATGAAAACAAGTAAATGATATGCAAGTTCCTCTTTAAATGGAATGCATTATTTTGTTGTTGTTGTTTTAGATAAAATAATGTTTTTACCAAAAGTAATTTCATAAAGATTCCATACAGTTTGAAATCGCTCTTTATGAGCCTAACAAAGAAAGAGAATATGGTTTGCGCCTTGATTTGACACAAAACTTCACTTTTTGTCCAACGTAACGGGAAAAATGGTAATGAATATTTTACCACTCACCCTCAAAATGGAAACAAAAAATAATATGCATAAAATAATACGTTTTCACACAGAAAATAAAGAAAGCAATTTTAATTGTATTGCAATATATGGATAGCATGCACTAACAGAGAAAACACGTTCATATTAACTCAACTATGTAGATATTTTGTCAGTAGCAACAATATGAATAACAATTGTCTCTTTCTCATCGGCAACAGGAAAATTTTGGTCTGAAAAATAAACTAAGACAAGTAATTTAAAAGATGAATAATAGGGAAGTAGCTAGACCTGATGGTGTTCAGGAGTACTGGATAAAGAAGCTGACAAGCTGCCACAAAACAATAGCAGAACAATTTCTTACACTGAACAAAGGAAATGAATAGATTCTTGTGTGGATTACCCTTGGACGAAAAGTTCTGTTTGAAGAATGCTTCAAAAGGGAATATTGCTGGTAATTACAGGCCAATATACTGCATTTCAGTGGTAAGGAAGCTATTCACTGAAACAATCACTGATATAATGTATGATGATAATGGAATTGTTCCAGTTGAGCAGAAGGATTGTAAACAGAATTACAAGGGGACTGAAGATCAAGTACTCAGAGATAAATTGGTGACGAAATATTGTGAAGGAAGGAAGTAAAATTTAACAATGACTCGGGTAGACTACCACAAGGTTTATGATATGGTACTATATTTGTACATTGTTATGTTCGAAATATGTCTGGGATTGCGAAGGATGAAAAAGTTTCAAGAGATTTTGAGAAAAAGCACGGAAAGTTGAAAAGCTGAGCTCACATAATGTGAATTGAACCTAGGAACGATAAGAATCAAGAGATTGATTTGTGCATGATTACTTTAACATTGCTGCTGAAAAAGGGTAACATGTGGATAATAGATGTATCTCAAGCTGTATGGTAAGGTTGAAGTACAAGTCAGTCCTTAAGCAAGCACTAAACTTTACTTTACCAAGGACATCAAAATGGAATTTAGTCTCAAAAAAAAATGTGGAGTAATATTCCTCACAAATGAGAAAGCCTACATACTAGAAATTATAGAATTATCAACAAGGGAAATCTAGAACTTATTGATGATACTGAGTATACATTCCTGGGCATATTGAAAATGAATGTAGTGATGGAAGAAGAAATGAAAAGAAATGACGGAAGGTGACGCTGGGTTAGGAAAAGTGACATTAAATCAAAGACAAAGGTGTTTATTGGTGTTGCACAGAAACAAGCACTTCATACTAATTATGCCAAATGCAGGATTGACAAACAGCTGAAATGGACAAGATGTACGGTGATAAGAGTGACAAGGCCTGTCATATTGTGAATAACTGCACAAAGCTGGCTCAAAAGGTAAAGGAAGGAAGACACCATAATGTTGCCAAAATGATTCACTGGGAACTGTATGGCAAGTATGTATTTGGTACAAAATAAGCATGGTTTGAGTAAGCCCGATAAGTAGTAATTTGAGGTAAAGATACTGTGGAATGTAATGATCCAATGTGATAATTAAACTGAACATCAAAAGCCAGATATAGTAGTTGTGAATGAAGAGGGAAAGTTTGTTTACATAGATTTGCAATCCTGTTTGTGTACTCCCGTATCTGTTTATACAAACATACATACATATATACGTATAAATATACATACACACGTAATCATACACACACACACACACACACACACACACACATGATTATTTATAATTACAGCATATCTTAGTCTGCCATATATCGTACTATTGCAGTCACATTTAACATTTAATATTACATGGAGAAATGCGAGCATGAGAAATAATATTCTTAAGACGATAAACCTGGAAAATTACAGGACAAGTTATTACACTTGGAAAAGTTCAGAACAACGTATTACATCTGGTAAAGTACAGAACAAGAATATTTTTACATAAAATATGGCTGTTAAGGATAAAATTTCAAATAAAATATTTCGATTTAGAAAATATTGCTTATATCAAAACTAAACATTTTATTGCAAGTTATTACTTCTATTTGTTATTACTTGTTACTTCTACTAAAAATAAAAAAATAACCTGATTAAAATATCTTTGCACTTTTAAAACTTCATTCTTTAATTACTAATTAATAAACAGAAATTTGAAAAAGGTTATAAAAATTGACAGTAGTACATAATTAGTTAGTACAATAAGTTGAATAATAATATTACAGTAAAATCTACCTATAACAACAAATTCACAGTAAAAATTGATTGAGTTATTGCCTAAGTTATTAATTTCCAAGTCTTTAGTCTTGAGCCAATGCCTAGGTTTTAGTTTTTTATATAATGAGTTTACCTACCATATATACTATTCTGCTTTGCATAAAACTATATTGGTACTTCTGGCTCTCATTTTTTAAGTATTCTAGTGTGTCAATATTTTAACAAAATGAGGTCACTTTTTTTAATTATAATGTTAGTTTGAAATCTGTTGTGTCTGGGGAGAGACATTCTCTTTTAGTGCCTTATAATTTAACACGCTCACCGGTAAAATTTCAACTCATTTACTTATTCATTTTTCTAACATTTTCGTTGCGTCTTGCAACATTTTCACTAGATATAAACTCTGTCCGTTATTGAAGCTGCGTTATTTTTGTTTGTTTGTGCGCATGTGTGTGGGTCAATGTTTGTGTGCCCATACGCATGAATGTATGTATATATGTATGCATACATGTATGTCTGTATATGAGTGTGTACCTCTGTCTCCTTGTGTGTGCATGTTTGAGTGTTTCTGTGTGTGTATAAGTTTTTTGCAACTATGTACTGTGTCTGTATGTATGTATATGTATCTCCATATGTGTGGCTCCATATGTGTCCTTGTGTGAAGTGAAATGTGTGTGTGTATATGGTTATGTGTTTCAGTCTTTATTTGTGTATGAGTGTGTATGTGTACTTGTCTGTTCATATAACCTAGGTACCTATCTGTCTCTATGTCTATCTGTTTACATTCATATGCATATGCCTACATACATGTGCATGTACATATACATATATACACACACTTACACATACATCTATCTACATAACAGCCTACTAACTATTCTACTCTACCTGTGGGTATGGGGGTATGATATCTACTACGTATATTTCCTATTTAGTACTGGGGATGTTTCATTCATGAGGACGTAACTCCTGTATTTGTTTGAGGGTTGGGTCCTTTGAGTGCTTGGATAAAATGCGGATGTCAAGTTGACCCAGGATGCCTCCATATTGGTCCTTGGCATGTTGGTAAAGTATGAAGGACTGTTTTATGTCATCATATTGTCTCAATTTTTTAATATTCAAATGTTATCCTTAGTTGCAATATCTTAAGTAAAATTTTTCTTATTCTGTACTTTACCAGATGCAATAAGTTGACCTGCACTTTTCCATGTGTAATAAGTTGCCCTGTAATTTTTCAGATGTATAATCTTAAGAATATTATTTCTCTTACTCGCATTTTTCCATGTAAACCATATTTTTTCCGGGCTGTGCTATTATGCTAATTAATAATGTATCAAATGTGTCAATTAGCGGTATCATTGATAATTTTTTCTTTACCTCAATGACGCCGGTGACATATATTAAAAGTCCCTCTGTAGAACTATATTCATAAAAAAACGTATAGAACTACATTATCACCCTCAAATTTGAGACCCAAAAACTCATAACTTTTTTCTCTTAAAACTTCATTTAACTCTATCATTTAATCTTAATTAAAATATAGTTTGTTTTTAAAATAAAGAAGTTACTGATACTTAAATCCAATTTTTTGCTTTACTTATATTTTTTTAATAATTTACCTCACAACATTTTTGATACGTATTTTTGTTGTGTGGGACCAAAACTATAAAATTCTTCATGCATTTTTCTATCATAGAAGCTAAGGTAAATATATTTTGCTTTTAAAATTAAAAAAAGTTATTTAGATATAAACTTGTCTGGGGCGTTACTTACTATCCTATAACGCTGCTACAAACTTTGATGTAAACTTTTTTTTTTCTACTGGATCAAATCTCAATTTATTTATGCCAGAAATGTAGCAATTTCGTTAAGAACTGAATTGGTGAAAATCTCTGAAAGATGCTGCGTGTGAGTAACTTGCGACTTTAAGAATATTATTCAGCTACGGTAGTAGTTGAATGATAAGGAGGACGCTATTAATATCTTCCAACTTGTTGAATCTTGCTCTCTCCTTAATGACTACTAATATGGTTTCTATTAAGTCAGATCCTCTTGAAAATTATCTCTTCGGTCATTTGCCAGTGGGTCCTTGCATTGGAAGTATCTTATGCAAGCAAAGTTGTCACTCTAATCAAAGCTTTCGACCTTGCCGACCATGCGAATCTTCTATCTATGGAGTCCTTTAATCTCTCATCTCTTAGATCTGTATCTTTTTGTAGTGTCCCTTTACTACTACATCTATAACAAAGCTCTTTCTGTTAATCATCCTTTCAATTTCAACGTGCTCCAAATCTGGAGTTGTCCGTTTCAAGGTGAGATTTTACTGCAACTTTTTATTTGAATGTATTTTCTGTTTAAGTGAGAAATATTTTATCTTGCTTCAAAAAAAAAAAAAACGAAAGAAAGAAAAATGGTTGAATTATTGAACGCCTTTTGGTGCGGAGACTCTTCCACTGATTTGATGATATAAATAATCATTTCTTTCTACCATTAATTGTTATATATACATACATGCAAACATACACATACACCCCCCCCCACACACACACATATATATATATATATATATTATATATATATATATATATACATACATACATATACACACACACACATATATATATATATATATATATATATATACATACACACACACACACACACCACACACACACACATATATATGTATATATATATATATATATTATATATAAACTTATATATGTATATATATTTCATAAACACAATATATGTTATTATGTGCCAATATTTATTACATTCGCTGAGAACATGCCAAACTGTATTTTATAACCCGTCTGGTGTCCCAGCACAATCATCAGATATTGCCCACATATGATTGTTGTGATAGCTTCGCTACATTGAGTCACTCTAAAGATTTTACCAATTTACACACTATTTGGGATTTATACCTCATGGATTACTCTGCTAAGAACTTACATATCCACTGAATAACCTATATCTCGAGATACTCCTCGAGAAAGTTGAAGACGACGTGAAATGGATGAGATGGAAACCTTTATTTTTGATATTACTCTATCTCCCACTTATACGGAACATTGTAATTTAAGGACACTTAAATATCCACCTACGGTTGAGACAGACTTCCTTGATTTATTTACCAATATCAGATTCCGTAAGTACCAGAAATCTGATATTAAAAACATTAGAAATTCAAGTTCGTATTTTATAAGACCAACAACCTGTATGAAGTTACTAATGATCCATATGATAAGTTGCTATATGACACCATTTCCACTAAATATTTAAAAAGTTAACATAGAGAGATACAGCGATATTAACAATGACGTTAAATTTCTCGTTAAACGTAATAAACTCAACAATAGGTTAGAATGCTTAGCTAAAAGGGTAGTCTTTATTACTTTAAAAGACCATAAATCTAATTTTCATAATAAACCCACTTGTAGACTGTTAAATCCAGCGAGCTCTGAAATTGGGCTAGTAGCTAAAAATAAGTACTAAGAAGCACTAATAATAAAATTGGGGAGAAACGTTAGCACGCTGGGCGAAAAACGTTGCCGTATTTCGTCTGTCGTTACGTTCCAAGTTCAAATTCCGCCGAGGTCGACTTTGCCTTTCATCTTTTCGGGGTCGATAAATTAAGTACCAGTTACGCACTGGGGTCGATGTAATCGACTTAATCCCTTTGTCTGTCCTTGTTTGTCCCCTCTGTGTTTAGCCCTTTGTGGGTAGTAAAGAAATACAATAAAATTGGGGAAATCACAAGGCTTCAACAATGAAATAATAGTTTTACTGTAACAGACTGGTTCAAAAACAATAAGAATAAGAATAGGGCTAGGTTCACTCAGTTTGACATCATAGATTTCTGTCCCTCCATATCTAGATCGCTACTAGATAGAACCATCGTTTTTGCTAAATCATATGTTGATACAGACCCATATAGACCGGGACTTTATCAGGCATGCGAGGAAAACACTACTGTTTAGTATGGACTCAGCGTGTGTAAAAAGGTTGGCTAATGAGAAATTATTCGATGTATCTATGAGGTCGTACGATAGCGCTGCGGCTGCTATCTTGTGTGTCACTTTGTATTAAACACATTGAGATCTAAGTACCTATCTCACGATGTTGGTCTACACAGAGACGACAGTTTGGGTATTTCCCATGGATGTGATTGTCGCACCCTTGATAAATTTAGGAAACAACTTACTTCTACCTTTCTATCAATTAGGCCTTAAAAACACAAGCGTTACTAATCTGTCTAAAGTTGACATTTAGATGTTTCCCTAGACCTTAACACCTCTCATAAACCTTAACATAAGCCTAACGAGAACTTTTCCTAAATACATAAACAGTTTTGTCACCCTCCTGTTATATTTAAAAAACCTGATAGCTAACATTAGTGATGGAGTTTCTACCCACTCTTCCTATGAAAAAAATTCGACAAGGTATCCCCTTGCTAAAACAATGACCTAGTTAAAATTGGCTTTCAGGATAAATTAATATATAACCCCCTCTAATATTAATAGGAATAATAATGATGATGATGATGATGATGATGGCGTATTTGAAAGAACTCAGATCCTTTTTCAGATCTAAGAACTCTAACTTACAATACCAGTGATCGTAGGAGCACTAGGAATGATCAAGAAGGGAACCGAAAATTATATGAGAATGATCCCTGGCTTACCATCCCTGCAAGAAGTGCAAAAGATTGTCTTAACTGGTACATCACACGTATTGAGAAGAGCATTGTCGATGTGAGAACTGTTGCTGCTCATGTAATTTATTTTAACTTAAAAAAAAAAAAAAATGAACGAACTACTGAGTTTGGTTTAATGGCCTACCAATGTATACTATGAGTTTCTTTGCCATAGGAGTCGGGAAGACACTCGGCAAGAAATGGAAGCAAATTTGAAAGAAGAAAAAAAAAAAATAATAATAATAATAACAACAAAACAACAACAATAATAATAATAATAATAATCATAATAATAATAATAATAATAATAATATTAATAAACCTATAAATAAACCTAGGAAAATAATTTGGTTCGCCCCTCCCTTTTCTCTTAACGTAAAACTAACATAGGTAAAGCATTCCTGTCTCTCCTAGATAAATATTTTCCAGAAAATCACAGGTACAGGAAAATATTTAACAGGCACTCAGTGAAATTATCATATAGCTGCTACCCCAATGTGAAGAGTATCATTACACGAGACCAACACCAAGAGCCCATTCCCAGTTGTAACTGTCGTGACCCACGAAATTGTCCACTCGACTAGCGATGTATGATTAAATCCGTCATATATTATGCAAAAGTTACAGCAACGCTAGATAATAACAAAACCGATAAGAACAGTTATATCGGACTATGTGAAGGAGAATTCAAAAATCACTATGCTAATCACAAATCTTTCTTCCGACACAGGGACAAAAGTAAAGCTACTAAGCTGGTTAGCCACGTATGGGGTTTGAAATCGAACACCACACCACCTATGATAAAGTGGAAAATAGTCGAAAACTGCACACCATATATTAACAGATGAAAAGACTGTAAGCTATGCGTATTTGAAAGAACTCAGATCCTTTTTCAGATCTAAAAACTCTAACTTACTATTGAAATCTAGATCCGAAGTTTTCAGCGGTTGTACGCATATGGTTAAGTTCCTCCTGAAAATTGAAAACTGCCTCCTTCATCGAATTAAATAACTACCATTGGCTCTTAGCCACCATCTTTTCAACCTTATAAATTACGTTCTAAAAGAAACAACTCTTATTACCCCGTTTGCTTCTTTCTGATTTCTTTTTCGTTTTCCGGTTTCTCACCCTTTCAGGTTTTATGTATACTTCCTTCTTGCATTTATTCTCGTCCCGTTTTTTGTTCGTTAGGCCATGCGGGCAGAGTCTTATTATTGTGCTGGGACACCAGGCGTGCTATAAAACACTATTTGGCATGTTCTCAGCACATGAAACCCATAGTAGCACATAAAAACATATTTCATGTTTATTAAATAATATTTATTTCTCACTAATTGGAGAACTTTTTTGTTGATCTCACCATCACGGAACAGTACATTTTGTGTGTGTGTGTGTGTGTAATTTCTAAAGACAGTTTGAGTCTCTAAATCATTAATCTCATTTTAAATTGTTTAAATTCCTTAATTTCTATGCGCTTTGCCATTTTATGTATCATTTATTGATATATGTCTTATATTGATTCCAACCATATATTCATATCGGTGTGTTCTTTTGGACTTTTATACACATGGTCAAATCACATACAACTAATTTTTTTACTCTTCCCCACCACACCAGATCCATCGATACTTAATTTTCTCAATCTAATACGTTTATTTTTTATTTTTCACTTTTTCTCGCTGTTCCCAACCTTCTACATAAAAGATATCCTTTCTGTTATGCTTATCCATGCATGCATCAAACTTTATACCTCGTTTAACAAACCTTTTTCCACCTCTCTTGCTTTTTATCCTCTGCTTTTCCTGACGCACTCTCCCTATCAGCCCCTTTTCTCCAAAGTAAATTCATATATTTAGTCATATTTGGACACTAATTTTCCTTTTTTATATTTTTAAAATTTTATTAATTATCTTTATTATTTTGAGTTTTTTTTTATTGTCGACTTGCTTCGTCTATTTTTCATACATTCTAAAGGAGTTCATACTCTGAATTATTCCTTCGTAGCATACTTAATATTTATTTTCATACACCAATGCATAGCACTTCATTTCATTCAATTTTATTTCATTAGCTCTTTATGTTTAAATCGTTTTGTGTCAAAGGTCATTGATATAAACAAAGAGGTTCCATTAATTTTGAGGTAACTTAATACCCTCTCCTGTCAGTTTTCAATGTGTGTTTTATTATTTCCTAAGTCATCATCACTGCATTTAAGACCACTGTACTGTCCGAAAACATCATTTCTGTTTCATAATCTGTTACCCTACATGGAATTGGGAGTAACAATGTTTGAAATATTTCAACTTCAATGGAACACTAGGTACCTACGAACGTACATACGTACATATACACATACATATACACCCACACATTACCACATGTACTCATACACTCACACACACACACACACGTTTATACATATTTATATATGCATATATGCATGTATCTGTGAGTATATATCTATACACGCACGCACATACACACACACACACACACCACACACACACACACACACACACACACACACACACACATGCAGGGACCCAGAGTTACAGGATCAATACCATCTTGAAAATCTAAACAGAATGCGAAATCCGGAAGCGAGAAATTCATTTCGCATTGATCTAATGTTAGAAAGTGAAAATGAATTAGGAGGGTCTCTACATCTTCAAGCCCTACATCATTTGTATTTGACGCAATATCTCCTCAAATTTGATGTAGGTTTTCTAATTGTAGAAAACTTTTGAAGCCACGGGTGCGCTCTGGTTGTATATATTTTCAAACACAATTGAAAGCCGATCGTTTAATTCCTTCTTATGACAGTTTTATCCACAGCATCTATTATGCTCAACTTTTTCAGGATGACTATAACTGTAGGTATAGTCATCCTTTCTAACAATTATTTTCATAAACTGCTTGAAAGTTCGAAAAGATACATAGTCATCCATTCCTTATACGATGGTCGAATCAGCGATAAATTAAACTTTACGTAACTTTTGAAAGCCGTCGGATTTTCGAATCGATACATGGATAGGAGCTTTAAAGCTCGTGTCGGCGGCATTTTCTCTTAAAAGAAGGATCAGACGATTTTTAGAGCCATTAATTCCTTCTAAGTTTGTAAAGCATGAGTTTTCAAAAACATTCTGTCTCATCAACATTATATTCTTGCCCACATAGTATTCTCTATCCTTTTCGTTATTCTGGACAATCATTACCAGCGTGTGTTTCAGCACTAATTGTTACACCAGGCATTTTTATGTTGTACAGACTGAAGTGCTTCTTAAAACTTTCTAAGCAGCCTCTGCAAGCTACAAGATGTTTTTTATTAGAAGTGCTATTTATTCTTGTATGCAAATCGCCATAAATATTTGGACGCTATTTTGAATTACTATCGTACTTCTCCTCGCTTTACTTCAAGTAATGAAAGAAAAATTCACATTATTTGACCTAATGTGAATTACTAGAATCCACATTATCTTATTCTAGATCCGTACGTTCAAGGTCTGTTCTTTTTAAAGCATCACATTAGATCTATGAAAAATACGATATGAGCAGTCGAAGGAGTAGTTTCTTGGGCAAGCTTAATCTGTTTGTTACCACTATTTTTCTTATTGTTTACTGTAGATGGTGCAAGTTATGTTATGGCAATGAATTTTCATGATTTTTACCCTCTTGCAACAAGCCTTTTGAAAACATAAAGTTTAATATCAACTGTGTTACGTCTACGGTTCCATTTCGCAATATTGCAACCAGGTTCACATGACATTTACGTTCCAAACATAGTAAGTAAATAGGAAGCAAATCCAGCATAGTAGTAACGGTAAGTAAATCCAGCAGCCAACAATCATTCACAATAAATATGTTGTAGAAAACGGCACAGTGAAGGAACTGTTGGATGAAAGAATATAAATGAGAAAACGTAAAAGTGGAGGAGTGACGTGAGAGGAGGTACTGACTTGAAGGGTTACCAAGTTTACAAGGACTTCGCCTTTGCACATAAGACTTCACCT